>NC_084818.1:13394318-13697715 GCF_963583255.1 Pyrus communis
TATCTACTTTTAGATATCCTTTAGGATTTTCCCAACTTAAAATGAGGATTTTTTCCTAAAAATCTATCTCCTAGACGAAATAAATACATGCATCTAGGGTTCATCTATGGTAACACAATCTAAACACTTGAATTCTCTTACCTACCCCTTGAGTCTAAATCATTCACTAACTTGACTGTTAGAGAACCTTTGGCCGACACACCCCCTTCCCTCCTCCCCTGATCTTAGGCTTGCTCAGGTTGTTTACTGTTTTGCATGTTGCTCGAGTTTGTGCACAACCACCTCTCGCGGCGGTGTGTGAATTTGGTTCCAACACGTAGGTCATGTTTGGAACCTCAAGGAGTCTTCTTCTTCAGCAAGCTTTAATCTTTTGATGGAGACTGATTTCAGACTTCAGTAGGTGAAGATGGAGCTAGAGCTCCAAAAGGAAGAAGGTAAGTGTCTACAAGAAGAAGTTGCACGCTTGACACAAGCTGCTGTGCATGACCAAGAATTAATACACTTGTACTTCGCTACCTTAACCCAGTCTTTGTCAGCTTCTGACATCAGGATTTCGAGCCCTCGATCGACCTTTAGAAGCCATTCCTCCAGGCAACCCAACACCCACCGAACAATTTACATTTATTTGTTTAGTATTTTTAATATAATTGTATGAACAATTTTTATTTTGAATGTAAATATTGTTTTTTAATATTTATTATAATTTTTTAAGTTAGAATGAAATAAATAGGTTATTATAAATATTTTTTTTTAAATTAAAAATGTTAGCCCGAACGAAGGTTTCATCTGGTCAAGTTCATTACATTATTTAATATTTGTTGGTGGACGAGATATTTTTGTCAGGCAAGAGGATTTTGTCAGGTCAATTTTATGAACGCACGTTCATTCGACGAATATATTCGTTGGGCTAACTATGTGTTGCTCGACGAAATTGTGTTTTCGTTGTTTAAGGTTTCATGCGACAAGTTTTTCTTGACTAATCTTTCCTGTTGAACCTTTGTCAACTAAAGGCTACAGCTACAAAACCAACTTTGAGCCAACGAAACTTCTGGCAAGGTTTTTTTTTTTTTTTCTCTCTCAGTTTTGTTTTTTGTTTTTTTGTTTTTGTTTTTGTTGTTGTTGTTGTTGAATTGACTTGTCCAACCCACAAAAAAATACAAATCTTCTACCTCACCCCCTCCTTATTTTTCCATATTTATCCGGTGGTCCCACTCCTCACAAAAAACCCACTCCGGGTGCAGCATGGAAAAATCAAGAGTAATGTTACAGAGACTAAATTTGTAGACTAGGGGGGTGTATCCAATTAAGATTATGATGAATTTTGAAAGAATTCAAAAATCAATTAAGATTTTAAGTGAATATGTCAAACTCTAATAGTATTCAATCTTGATTTAAAAAAAAAAAAGAAAAATCTATCAAAATCTGGTGGTATTCAATCTCGAGTTTTTAAAAATATTTCAAAATCTAGTTGTATTCAAAATTCAATGAATTTGTAGGAATTTAGGAGTTGAAGGATTTTGGTGGACTCTAGAGTGGGAAATATAAATACCAAAAGCCCTTACAAATCTTGCCTCTACCCCTAAGATTTCATCATGATTCCTCCCTCTACAAATATGAGCAGACCTGGATATGAACGAACTCTTCTTTTAAGCGGACATGTAAAGGTAACATGCCAAGAAATCTACAAACTCGATTTTTTTGTCTTCTCTATATGGCCAAATCATTATCTCGTTTCTCTTCAAGGAAGACATCCTGTAATCCACAATGCTTTTGTCTTCTCCTCATGGCCAATTTTGTTTATTATTCGTTTTAGAGAACCTTAAAATCTCAATTCAACTCAATCGAATTCTAAGCATCAATTTCCTTGCTTGATCCTTTTTTTTTATTTGTTCAATTTCCTTGCCTGATCTTGGTATCTCATAATCACCCAATATATGTTGTACTTGCCAACACCACTTCCCTTCATATCGTAGAAATCTTCCTTTCTTTTCTACTTTTCTTTTGGCATCCTCGTTGTGACTTTTGGCATCTTCTGTAAATGCTATAAAACCTCCATTAAACTCCATAACAAAATTCGTATGAAATTCCTTTTAAATCCATGTGAAGATTCATGTGGAGTCTATATGAACCTATTAAATTCATAGACTACATGGAAGTCTATAATTCCATTAGAATTCATCAAATTTTCAATTGAATACATCCCCCTCAATTTACAAACTAAATGATTTGTCATCAATAGAAAATAAGCACGTTCATTAACATTTAAGTAATAATTCATTCATCAACTTCCATGTCATTTAGTTTATAAACTTAATTTACAAATTCAGTTTCCCTATCATTACTAAAAAATCAAGTGATCATGCTCATGCATGCATGTATATGAGCAAAAATGAATTCATGCGATGAGGTTAATTTGGGCCAACTAAGTCGGATATCTGTATAGAAAACGTGGGATCCAAACTAGCTAGATGGCAAAATTATGATCCCACGTTGTAACATGAATCTTAATTAGCGACGTATTATTATATGATTTTTTATAATTAGGCACATGAGAGAATTGGGATATTGCGAAGCCGATAGAGGAATACAAGGTAGGGAGCTTTGAAACAAAATAAATATATAAAAAAAAAATAACAAAAAAAAAAAATTTAGGTAATTTTTGTAAGCATTTTGCAGCTTTTTGGCGGCGACAAGGATGGTTCTAGTTCCGCACGAACAGTCATTGTAACTTCCAATTTCTCATAATTATGAGAATTTTGTTTTGGATGGTATTATTCATACATTTATTTTTGTCTCGCACATTTTTCTTAATTTATTGATTTTTTTCAATTCATTCGATCTTATGGAAAAAAATCGAAGTAAAAATGGGCATTTGGATAACATTGGCCCTCTTTATGAGACTGCAACACTCTCTCTTAAATTGAATAATCTACTTATATCTACTGATAATTTTATTCACTTGTAAGATAATGAGTACGATACCAATTGTTGTTTTGCATCTCTTGATATAAATATATTTTAAATTAGAAAAAAAAATCTGTTCATATTATACCATATGCTTATTTGTTAATTATTACTATGTTTTAAATATAAACTCGGATCATAATAGAGGAGTGATGTTGTAATCACATCATGCTCATGTAAATTAAGTGACCATTGGACGCATAGCCTAGGAAAAAAAAAGCGTGAGTATAGATATATAAAATGCACGGAACGGGTTAGGACTGTGTATAACAAAGACAATATACGAGGATAGTGAGGAAGAAAAACACAATTAGATATAAAGTGGATGTAAGATTTATATGAAAGATATTGAAGATTCATTATTTCATACAAACCACCAATATTATGTAAATTGAATCTGGCAGTTGTTTGAAGCAAAGACTTATGTACTATTCGTTAATTCATTTCTTAGTACTGGTGGATATGGATTGTTGGCTGTATTAGCCAGTAACTCAGCCAATGACGACTTGAAGCAAATTATGCATGGACGCACGCTTAAGCCTTAAGCATCATTCAATTGTAAACCCTAGTCATAAACTGCTACATAAAATATTGCATGTAGGCGTGCAAGATTAACCACTTGCATCGTTAAAATAAGAGATTCCAATATTTTCCAATAAGTTGGTGCTCAATCATTTTGCAGTAATTATATCATCCACTTGTAACTTTCCATTTGTGGTGATTTATGGCTCAAAATTAAGCTGGCACAAAAATTCGGTTTGAGTTTGACTTTTTAGTTGGATTCCTTGTTTAGGGGAGAATTGTTGTTAATTATCTATTTGATTAATTAGGAATTGAATTTATTTCCAATTAAGATTGGAATTCTCATTGTGACCTAAGTTCTATGCACTATAAATAGGGCCTTAAGGTTGGTTTATTTTGTGTGGCTTATTTGAGTACCAAATTTGTGCGAGCCAAGTTGTATGTAACTTAGAGAGCAATTTGGGAGAATCTCTTCCGCTTGTTTTGGGTTCTCTTTTTATGGGACCATGACTTTTTAGGGCCGGACTGATCCGAATATAGTTACCTCAGAAGTCCTTCATGGACTCACAAGCTCTTGACGGAGCTGTATCAGACGGAGTGGTGGTGCCACCATCACTAAGAACAAATAAAACCATAAATTCAACATTTAAACAAAGTGTGATTTGCACAATGCGTATATCTTTTAATCTTGGCATTCTTTATGCATTCAGTTGTACCCTCTAGATCGCATAAGCCTCCTCCTCCATCGGCTGTAATCATTTTTTAGTCCATATATATTAGTTTCTAATCCTGATATTTTATCACTATTAATAAAATTAATTAGTTTATAAAAGAATGTCTATTAATCAATTTACAAACGGCACCATTTGAAATTTTGCTCTGGGCATTTGATAATTCAGAACAGGCCCTGCCTTCTTAGTGTGTGAGATTTTGAGAAAATTCTCAAATACTCCGTTTACAATTGATTTTACCTATTTAGCTCTTCATAATAGTCCTATAGAGATGCATATTGTTCTTGGATGCTCCCTTGTGAAGAGGTGGGAAAATGGATTTTTAATCAGTCACATATATATATATATATATATATATATATATATATATATATATATATATATATCCATGACACTATGTATTTGACACAATATTTAACATGAGTTTTGAACCATTAGACTAGTCCACTTTTAATGATTGATATGCAGTCTAAAATTTATTTGGCATAATTTTTCAGAAAAATAAAACATTTGAATTAAAAATCCGAAAGCTTTCTATTTATAACATCTTTTCCAAAAACAAATTAAACAATCCACTGACTTTCCGATCTTTTCATCTTCATCCTCTCCTACGAACTTTTGTTTTCGTGTTCATCCACTCTTATTTGATTGAAAAGAAACAAGAGAATGAAATATTCTGAAACTTTTCGTCTTCATCCGCTTTTATTTTTATTTTCCCACCTTTTTTCTTTTCATTCTCTTATTGCTTCTTAAGAGCATCTTCAAAGAAGATGTCAAATTTTAAACATCAAAATGATAGTTGATAGCTTATGTGGCAATTTAACATTTTGTACAATATTTTGCTCCACCCGATATGTTAAATAATAATGTCATTTAATAAATTTTTTATCTTTTTGTGAAGTCCAATGATTAAGGCAACCAATCAAATATTTCAAAAACATAACAACATTTATTATATATTATATTAATCTATTAAAAAATCATTTAATAAATTTGACATTTGCTGTCAAATTTGACAGCAAAAAGCTTTGCCTTCAAATGACTCAGCGCCACGTAAGAAATTGAAGGTTCAGTTGGAGAGAGTTTGCTGCCATTTAAACCCCTTTTTATCGCACAAAGCTTCGTACCCCATGGAACTCACCATCACTGCTATGGTGCTTTGATTATTCCTTCAATTTTCACACCTGTGTATATTATTTTGTAGCCATGGAAATTATGTAGGATTCTTCTTATACTGTTAATAAAACAGCAAACTAGTTTAGACTATAACTCTTAACTACCAAATTCGGTGAAAGTCTAAACCAGAGAAGATCATTAAGATGAGGGACATGAAAAAAAAAGAGAATGAAACATAATTTAATGAAAATAACTAATGATAGATCAGAGAGAGAGAAAATTATAATTGTAAAGTTTTGTTTATATTTTTATGTATTTTAGGAAAATAGAAAAGAATTAATTGTCATGTCAACTTACATTTCAACCTTTAAAAGTGGAATGATCTAATGGTTCAAAACTCGTATCAAATATTATGTCAAAAACATAGTGTCACGGATCCACCCCCATATATGTGTGTGTGTGTGTGTATCGTACACACACACACATATATATACACACGTCGCATATTGGCAACTGACTTAACCTTGGATTGAATTGGTTCAAAACTAGCGTTAGGGAGGTAGATTAGCTAATTCATGCTAGTAGTACATTGACTACAAAAAATAGTTTAGAGAGAAAATTCATTTTGGTATGACATACTTGAAAATTAAGGTATGAGATTACTAATGAGAGTTGTTTTTTTCATAATTATTATTTCTTACTTCATTTGTTCTCATACTTTGTTAGTTTGATGACTCAAAACAAATCACCACCTTAATGTTTTTATAAAAGTAATATTATTAATAACTACATTTCGTGTGAGTTACCTTTTACTCTAAAAAGCAAACAGAGTAATGGAGCAATGGAGTACTTTTTTACATATTTGAATTTCGACCTTAAATTCAACCGTGTGGTCTTCCTTTGTGAGCTGTAGCTTTTAGTAACAAGCAATTGACTTTATTGGAAGATCATGAAGATCTAGTTTTATTAATTCTAAATTGCTCAATGATTTTGCTTAATTTTCAATCAACATTGTCCATGTAAATGGGGAAAGAAAGCGGCAAGATACTCGTATCAGATATAAAATGGCACTAGGAAAAAAAAATATCGTGAGTAATCTAAGTACAAAAAAAAAGTTTATTAAGAATTAAAATGAAGCATCGTTCCAGGAAGAAGGGAAATTGGATTTATCCAAAATTGGAAATAACTATATAGTTTATACATTACAGCGGCCCAATTTGTGCTTTGTATATTTAGAGCAACGCTTTTAAAAGTTCAAAACCTGAAAGGCTTCTAGATGCATATTTATTTTATTTATCATTTGACCAATAGGAATCCATGATTGATGAAAAAATGCGGCAGTAATCACATGAAAAACGTGAATGAGATTAATTAATCATTTTTTAGGTCATCGATCTATGTTTAGCAGCTAACAAATTGCAGTTATGTATATTTGTGATGACTCCAAACATTACAATATATTTATTTTAATTATATTTCTTCTTCTTCTTTTTTGTTTTACTCGTTTTGTCGTATAGTCAAAGTTGAGCATTTGATGAATCAGTTTGTTTTCATTGAAGTAACATGTTTGAAAAAATATGCTCTTGTTGGTTGAAATACATAGTTGGATGACAGAATATAAAATTGGGATGGTGTCGAGTGTTTTTGACATTTAAGCAGATTAGCAAATCATGAATCGAGAAAATGGAGAGGGAAAATTTATATACAACTTTACATGTCTTTGGCGTCGGATGGAAAACGAATGAAAAAACTAAAGAGAAAACCTGTTATTTTCACAACTAATTATTAATATATATTTGTCAAGTTCCTCTCACCAGTAGAAAAAACAGCTTGTGCAACTAAGAATATTTCGTCCCATAAAACGTACTTGCACGATGGACAAAATGTTTCGTCACGCAATAGGATAGGAAAAAGAAAATAAATTGCGTGATGAAAATGTTCATCGTGCAAGAATACTTCGTGCGACGAATATTTGTTGTTGTCGCGTAAAGTCGGTAAGAAAACGTGGGGTAATTTTTTTGGCGTGAAAAACTTGCGCGACGAAAGGAGGACATTTGTGCGACCAAGGGTTCGTCGCACATGTTCCTGTTAGTTTTCAATCAAACCATTCACTACAGGTGAATCAGAGGAATCAATACCACATTTAATATAGATGTTTGTGCGACAAAACCTTCATTGCACAAGGGCCCTAACCTTCCTATAAATATGTGATGTCCTTATTCTTCACAATTCTTTTCTCCTTATTCTTCAAGAACAGACGGAGGATAAAAATAAGGATCAAAGCGTGCCCGCCGTCAAGCCAAATGATTTGAGCCAACATTTTGAGTTTGCGCATGCGATTGCTATAGCCATGGGGAATAATTGTCCCACTGCTGAGTGGCGTTCTTGGAAAGATGTGCCTGAGAATGTGAAGAAGGCTATGATGGATGAACTATTAGTAAGTATATTGTTGATGGATCAATAATTAAGTTTGTGAAATTTTTAGTTATATGTTGGAATTAATTATTTGCATATATGTGTAACAGTGTAAGTATACTCTTGATGATGATACAAACAAATAGTTGATGAAGTTGATGGAGGATGCGTTGGAGGGAGGTTACAATTGGTGGCGTTATGAAGTCTTTCGAAATGGACCAGGACCATCGAAATAGTAGTTTTAAATTTATGTTTTGTATGACAATATTTAAATTTAAGGTTTTTTTTTTTTTTAAGTTATGTATTTGGACTTAATTAGGTTTTAATTCCTGTTTGTTTTTTTTTTTATTGAGGCCTAATGTAAGCACCCTATCCTCGGTTTGTATGTATTTTCAATCTTCAATGAATATCGTACTTATGCTCAAAATAATTGTACGGATTAAGGCATTAATCATTTATAGAATAAATATTTAAGGTATTAATTATTTATAGAATAAATATTTCAGGTATTAATTATTCATAGACTAAATATTTAAAGTATTAATTATTTTAGAATAAATATTTTTAGAAAAAAAATATTTAATTGAATATTTGTTTGTAATTATAAAGTTTATGTAAACATAGATATATATGTTTATGTAAACTTTATAGTTACAATCATTCCATTCGTCGCTAAATATATTGCACGATGCTATCTTCATCATGTAAGACTACTTTGAGCAATGAACGGAAGATGTTTGTTGCACAAAGCATGGTCATATTGCATTCAAACCTTCCCATTTATTGAGCATTTATGACGCATTTTGTGCGACGAACGTGGAGGTTTGTGCGACGAATGGGTTCGTTGCACAAAGGTATCCTAGTGCTATATAAACACTGTTTCAGAACTCTAGTTTTCAAAAAAAAAAAAAATTGTTTAAAAAAAATGACCGATTCTGGAGAAGGTTTTGGCAAAAAAAAACTTGTAGTGCAATCAGAGAGTTATCGATGAAAGCAAGTGTCGTACTTTGAAGGCAAAAATATGGCTGAGGTGTACGCCTAATTTAGGTATGACATTGAGAATTTTGTGCGGAGGGATTGTTCTGCCGAGTTTGAGTATTGGAAAAAGGTCCATGAGGGGTTAAGACGTTCATGCTGAGGGAGTTATCGGTACGTTTGTAGTAAATAATAAACAATTATTTTTGTTAAAACATAATATTTTTTTAAATTACTAATTTATTGTAACATCCCACATCGACCAATGGAGAGGGGGTGAAGTTCATTATATGTACATGCCCACCTCCATATAGCATGAGGCCTTTTGGGAACTCACTGGCTTCGGATTCCATCAGAACTCTGAAGTTAAGCGAGTTTGGGCGAGAGAAATCCCAGGATGGGTGACCCACTGGGAAGTTATTGTGTGAGTTCCTAGAAACAAAACCATGAGGGTGTGATCGGGGCCCAAAGCAGACAATATTGTGCTACGGCGAAACCGGTCTGGGATGTGACATTTGTTGTTATTGGCATTAATGTAGGTTCATTGGGATGTTGATGAAACCAATGAGAAGCAACGGATTTAATTGGATGGGCTTTTCAAGCAGAGTTCGCCACAATGGAAGTTTGATGTGTTACAGGTGAGGGAGGATTGAAGTTGAGGAGGGTTGGTTATTTTATTTTTTTTTTTTAAAAAAAGATTTTGTGGTCTTTATATTTAATTTAATTAATAAATTTATGTTATGTGGATGAGTATTAATATTTACATTAATTATAATTTCTATTTGGGATAGTAAATTAGTTTTGTTAATTAATTTAATGTTTAATTAAGTTTGAGTTTTTGATTTATAATAAAATAAACATTTACAATACATACAAATAAACGGAAAAACATAAAAAAAAAAAAAAAAAAAATATATATATATATATATATATATATATATATATATATATATGCATTGCGAGACGATACATGTTTTCGCCGTGCAATTTGTTGAAAAGAATAAATTATAAAGTAAAGGATATAAAATAAAGGGTGATTTTGGATGCGGTCTCTATTTATCAACGTTCTTTGATTGAAACCTTTTTGGTTTTCGGTTTTTTTATAGAAGTCTCTGAAATTAATACAATAATGCATTTCTATGTAGGTTATTATAATTTTTAAATTAAAATTTGATATTTGTAGTTATTTATATTAATGAGATTTTAAATAAAATCCATAATTTGTTGAAAATATTAAAAAAAATTATACTTAAATAAAAACCATGATTTGTAATTACTTGTATTAATGACATTTTACATACAAAAAATTGGTCATTTTTATACAATACATTTTACATACAAAAAGTTGGTACATTTTATACCAAAAAAAGTGATATGTTTTATATAATGGGTACATTTCATATATATATATATATAAAACAATGGGTACATTTTACACAAAAGCAATGGTACTTACAAAAAGAAAAATGGGTACATTAACAAAGTGGTACATTTTTAAAGACAAATGGATACATTATTAATAAATTATGGGTACAAATAAAAGTTTGAAAAATATGGACACAAAAAGAAATTAATATATGGGTACAAACTAAAATTGAATAGAAAATTGGCACAATTTTAAAAAAGGGTTGCAAATTAAAATGGGTACAAACTAAAAATAAAAATATATGATACAAAATTTAGCCATAAATATAAATATATCAAATGTAATGTTTCTAACACTAAATGAATAATTTAGAAATAAAATTTAATTTAATTATCTTTATATGAAAAATATTTTATTACTAAAATAATTAGTGATGTTTATTAAAACCAAGGGACCTTGATGAAAAATTGAAAAAGAATAAGGTTTTAATCAATGGAGGTGAAAAAAGAGGGATGAAAACCCAATTTCTCCTAAAATAAAAAAATGGTAAATTTTTGCGCGACGAAGACTATTTTAGTCACACAAAGGACATTTGCGTGACAAAGACCTTGTTCATAGCACAAAATCATTCGTCTAAAAGTGAACTTTATAATCTAGATTCAGGTTGTGTAGAGGCAAACTGTACAAAAATTGTAGATTTAGCCTCTGCACTCATCCTTTTCAGTTTTGCTCAATCTGGCATCTGTCATTTCCATTTTCTCTCAATTTTATCATCTAATACTCCCTCCATCTTCTTCTCTAGGTTGATCGAGCTATCTTGGTGTGTCTGGTAAGTGTTTTTTTTTCTTAGGGTAAAAGTATTAATGTAAATTCATAGTAACGCCATTAATTTCGTTGTCTACAAGGATATTATGTCTGATTAGCGATTGGTGGAGAACGATTGAGAAGGTATTTTCTTCGTTTTATTTTTTAAAAATATCAAATTAATTAAATTATGTTGAACTTAGTTTGTGATGTTTACATTGTGTTGTGAAATTATATTTATTTTATGTTGTTAAATTTGTACATGACATACAAATATGTGTTGTGATGTACAAAGTTAATTGAAATTAACTTCATACTTGTTTTTTTATAAGTAAAACTTAGTTTCCCGTTTGAGGATTAGTTGGATTTCGCGCATGGATGCAAAAGCGTGACTGCAGTCCAATTAATTCTTGAATTGTCCCATTATTTGGACAATTTGGGAATGCACAGTTATGGCACATAGTTTATGGCTAAAGGATTAGGTTTCGGTTGTGTAGATTTCGTTGTCATCTATGTACGTTCTTTGGATGGCAATTAGGTATTTTATATCTACGTTGTACACCTGAAGAATTGTATCGATATGCTACCGAAATTTAACCACATCGAAATCTAATCTGATGTAGCCGTAAATTACGTGACATGACTATGCATTCCTAAATGGGATAGGGCCCTCATCGGAGGCATAAGGTGACACTATCATTTGTATGAAGTTGTAGTGATTGTTGTATTGTTATTGTGGTTCTAGGAATTATGGACAGGACGTGGATACAAAACCCAAATAGATGTGCGGATGAATACTTGGATGGAATTGAGGATTTTATTGACTTTGCACGTACACACAACCCGAGTGCAACTTGAATCCGGTGTCCTTGGAGGAGGTGTAACAACACGTTAAGGGAGACAATTGAAAATGTGCGATTTCATTTAGTAAGGAACGGAATGATTGAGACATATAATACTTGGAACCATCATAGGGAACAAGTAGACAATGCTTCATCTTCAAATGCCACAAAAGTGGACAATGTTGAACCTATTGTGGATCCTAATGAACAAGTCATGGATATTATAAATGATGTTTTTCGATTTGCATCGACAAACACCAATCAGGATGGGGAAAATGACGTGCCTACACCAATGGACAGTGCAAAGTTTGAACAATATGAAAAACTATTAAAAAATTCCAACTAAGAGTTATACCCAGGGTGCGAGAGCTTTTCCGTTCTTACGGCTATTGTGGAACTAATGCACGGGAAAATAAAGTATGTTAAACTAATGTTTCGATTACTTTTTGGGGGTTTTCAAGAGAATGCTTCCGAAGCAAAATTGTTTGCCGAAAGACCATAGACATGCGCAAAAGGTGTTGAATGGTCTTGGATTGGGTTATGAAAAAATTCATGCTTGCAAAAACAATTGTATTTTATTCTACAAAAAGAGTAAAGCATTGGATAAATGCCTTGTTTGCAATGAGTCGAGGTTCAAAATGACATCTCAGAATAGAAAGACTAAGATCCCACAAAAATCATGCGTTATTTTCCCCTAAAACCTATGTTGCAACGATTGTATATGTCGATACATACTGCCACAGACATGAGCTGGCATAAGGAAAAACGGGTAGACGACGATCTGATGAGGCATCCTGCAGATGGGGAGGCATGGAAAAAGTTTAGTCGAATGTTCCCCAAGTTTACTGCTGATCCTCAGAATGTTAGATTACGACTTACCACTGACGGGTTCAATCCGTTCAAGGTTCTAAACCAACACCACAACACTTGACCGATTTTCGTATTCCCATATAATTTGTCGCCTTGAAAATGCATGAAAAAAGAATACATGATGATGACTCTTTTGATAACTGATGATTCTAGCAGGTCAATCGATGTTTACTTAAGGCCGTTGGCTGATGAGCTAAAGGATTTATGGACAAACGGTGTGCACACGTACGATAGGTCCACTGGGAAGATGTTCACTTTGCAGGCAACAGTTATGTGCACTGTGAACGATTTTTCCACATATGCAATGGTTTCTGGTAGAGCACTAAGGATTATATGGCATGCCCTATATGCAAGGATGATGTAACATCTGGTTGGCACACTGGAAAAGTTTGTTACCTTGGTCATCGGAGATGGTTGCCATGGGACCACGAGTGGTGGGAAAAGGATAAAGAGTTCGACGGGAACATAGAGCATCACCTCAGACCTAGAGAATGGTCCGGTGATCATATTTTGGAATAGCTTAACTGTTTGGATTTTGCTCTATTCGGGAAAACAATGAGTAGGACCAGACCTTCTACACATATGAACTGGACGCACAAGCCTATGGTTTTTGAGCTCTCATATTGGTTGAAACTAAAATTGAGACACAACCTCGATGTTATGCATGTTGAGAAAAATGTCTTTGACACATTGGTGGGCACCATTCTAGATATCAAGGGCAAGACAAAGGACACGATCAAAGCTCGTCTTGATTTGGAAAGAATGGGCATACGGAGGGGTTTATGGATGAATAAGGATAGTGATAAAGCCAGAAGAGATCTTGTGCTTTTTTTCCATGAAACCAAACGACAAAAAAGAGTTTTTGAAGTTTGTATCATCTGTAAAGTTTTCCGATAGGTATGCTTCTAATATCGAGCATTACGTGAATGTTGACCGGGGTAACTTTGTTGGACTAAAGAGCCATGACTGCCATGTGTTTATGCAACGCCTACTTCTTGTGGGTATTTTACACATATTGCCAGAAGATGTAGTGAAGCCAATCATGTTGTTGTCCAGAGTTTTTTCCCAACTGACGGCAAGAATGTTGTGAAAGACGGACGTTAATCAGTTTCTCTATGAAATTGTCCAAGTCTTATGCAAGTTTGAGATGATATTGCCTCCAACTTTCTTCACAAGTATGATCCACGTGATGGTTCACTTGCCCAAAAAGGCATTGCTTGCTCGTCTTGTCAACTAACGCTGAATGTATCAAAAGAAAGGTATATAATCCTCATCATTATCCCACGCTTACTAATTTGTATAGCATCGTTTTATTTTGATAGGCTTCTCGGGGAGTTGAAAAAAAGTGTACGCAACAGGGTGAAGCCGGAATGATCAATTATAGAGGCATAAGTTCAATATGAGTCACTTACTTTACGTGGAATGTATTTAAAAGATGTGGAGACGACTTTTGATCGTCCTCAGTGCAATAATGACAGGGGTGAGAGAAAGGAGAAACTTTCTGTTTTTTTCCCAAAGCGCACGACCCTTTGGAGATCTTGTACGAGGCGAGTCATTTTCCAAAAATGACACACATTGATTCATACTGAACAATTATGACAAGATAATGGCATACTTAGATGAGCATGAAAAGATGATGAAGCGAGAACATCCGTCACATTTGTATGCCAAGAAACACTGAGAATTGTTTCCACGGTTGTTTCTTGACTATGTAAGTTATAAGTGTTTTGTATTTGTGATCTATATTGTAGTATTTAATTTTCTCAAACTAACATGTGTATGTTTTTGTGTAATATTAGGTGAATAAATTAAAAGCATCGAATTCCTCCACTTATGGTGAAGAGTTATATAACTTGACATTCGGCATGATTCGTGCTGAATTATTCTCGGGTTGCCATGTTAACGACATCAAGCTTTTTAGGATTGAACAAGATGACAAGTTGTGTACGCAAAACAACGGTGTCCATGTCCCAAGTAGAGGCGAAAGTATTGACATTGATTTCTATGGAAAACTAACGATTGTCGTGCAATTGCTTTACAAAGACCGATACCAAGTGATCATGTTTAAGTGTTGATGGTTTGATATAAACCCTAATAGGCAGGGAAATGTTAAAATTGGCCATGTCTTACTATCTGTGAACATTAACAAAACTTGGTACAATGATGACCCTTACATTTTGACAAACATGGCAAAACAGATTATGTATCTAGATGACCATAAAGCCTGGAGAGGTTGGAAAGTTGTTCAAAAGATGGATCAGAGGAACGTGTATGCTATACCAGAACAAGACCCAACTGACGACGACGTCGACAACGCCACTGACAAACGTTTAGAATCTTCAATGGATAATGATGCGGAAACACTTCGAGATATAAATCTTATCCAATAACCGTTTCAAATAGAAGAAATGTCTTCAATCGAAATATTGATTCAATTAATTACAATTGACCTCGATGATCTTTTGTGATACGATATTGTAGTGGGCCCGAACGATGACGGTGACGTAGTTATCGAGGAGGAGGATTGGGAGACCGAAAGTGAGATAGCGACGATAGGGAAAGTTACTATAGTTCAGATGATGAACAATGTAATTTATTTGCGACTTGCCATGTAAAACATAGTAAATGAATTTTTTTGTAATTTAATTATCTTATGTTATAAATAAATTAGTTTTATTTGAATAAATATAAATTTTAAAAAATTTACCCAGGTAAATTAAATTTTCAGCTCATTACGCGACGAACAAAATATTATTCGTCGCGCAAATGGCATTTGCACGACAATTAATTACTCTTTGTCACGCAATGAGCTGAAAATTGGGTGCGCACGAAAATAATTTCGCGAAAATTTGAATTTATTGCGTGACGAATATCTTCTGTTCGTTACACAATAACCTTAGGATTAAATTGAAATCGCAAACTCTTTCCCCTCATCTCTCCTCTCTATAAACTCCCCCTCCGACAGCCATCTCCCTTAGCTCTCTCTCGCACTCTCTCTTCCTCATTCGACAGCCCCATCTCTCTTCCTCCTCCGACAACCCTATCGCTTCCTCTTCCAACAACGTTCTCCCTCTGAGGTAAATTTCAATTTACTTAACTCTAGTCAAATTAGGAATTAGGGTTCTACAATTAGGGTTCTAATGTTTTGAATAATTGCTTTGGTTTGATAATTGCTTTGATTAGGGTTCTAATCTACTTCAGGGTTCTACAATTAGGGTTCTAATGTTTAGAAAGATACACATAATAATTGTATATGATTAAACCTCTGTGTATAATTGAATGTATGTATGACATGGCAGTTTTTTGGTGCATGTTTTTAGTTACAGACAGATCCGTATACATGTAATCATTTGGGTGTCTACAATTTCGGGTCTTTTGGCGAAATATTTTGTAACAGTGCATACTATTTCAAGTAATTTAGGGTGTGCTTAATGACCTCATATTATTGTGCTCAATGACATCATAATACTTCGAGTATTACTAGCATTATAGGCCTAATTTTGTGATGAGATTTTGTTATGGAATCGTTCAAAACTAAATTGTCTTAACAAGCTTTAAGTTTTGTTTGAACATGTAACGGTGGTCCTACTTTCTATGTCAAATCTTTGTTTTCCTTCTTCCCTGACCACATATTATTGTTCTCGAGCAACAAATTTAGTTCTTCAAAGTTGCCATGTTTTGTTGCATTGATTTTTCTAATTGTTGAGACTTTTGTAGTTTTTAGATTCAAATTGGGATTGGAATTGGGACTTAATTATGAATAAATCAGATTAGGTTAATCTCTATTAGTTGCATTTTTGTTGACTTAATCAGATTAGGGTAAGATTATGCTGAGACTTTTGCAGTTTTTAGATTCAAATTGGGATTGGAATTGGGACTTAATTATGAATAAATCAAATTGGGTTAATCTCTGTTAGTTTCATTTTCCATGACTACACTTTTCACAGATACAATTGATGACCTGTGTTGGTTGGAATTGGTGAACTGTGTAGTACCCTTGCATTTTCTTGGTTGGTTCTTTTTTCTAAGGAACTCTCACTCTCTCTCACTACTTTTTGCAGCTTCTTTATCTGAAAGTGCGTTTTCAGTTGTGTTCTTTCTTCTTAATTTCATGTTCTATGTGTCCCTAAAAGATCATTCTTGTCTGTAATTATAGGGTAGGTCTTAAATATTCTCTAGTTATACTTGATAATTTTTCAACCCAACTTACATGTTCCAGGAACATTGGCGTGAAAGATTTATCGTTTTCTGTACGTCAGTCCCAATTTGTAAGAATTAAGGTTAGAAGTTTGTATTTTGACTACTTTCTTAACCCTTTTTATACAAAATATTATGGCTTGAAGTATAAGCTTGACTTTCAAAGCATTTTGAAAAATTAATTTAGCATTCGACTTAAGCTTATATTTTGGGTACTAGACTTTATTGAATTTATTTTGTTTTCAAGATGGAGAAGATCCATGCTCATAAGAACTAGTTTTAGATTCTTCCATTAACAGATAGTCTCATGCTATGTTGTGTTCTTACTTCTCCATATTATTGTATTGCACAAGATATGCAAGCTTCAAGAAAGCTTATGAAATGTTTATGGCAGAGTCCTCATTTGGTTTAATCAACAATCGAAGAAATAAATGCCATCCTGTGTGTGACCGGCTGGTGTACGACCCACTCTCTGAAAGTTCCCATTTAGTTGGACTATATGTTTTTCTTCTTTCTATTAGTGTATCAGTTCTTGTGTTTCAGTTGCAAAAATCTAACTGTTATTCTCTTCCTTCATATTTTGTTAATTTGTGGTTTCTCTTCAGACAACAATGTGAATTCTGTGGCAATGCTTTTTATTTTCAGTTCGAAGTAGTCTGCCTAATCTGCACTAATCTACACAATGTTTTAATTTGGTTGTTTGAATGTTGGAATCGTAATTTGGTTGTTTAACCATATATATGCATTGAATTTTTTTATTTTTCTAATTGTGCAGATGTCACAACTTATTAGAAGTCATAAGGCGGTGACGACTGCACCCCGTTCGATTCCCCCGCCTCCTACTACAGCCAGCAGAAATGAACCCCAGGCCAGCTAATTCGTTGGATCCAGTTGGTCCCTGGGTCTCCCAAGCACTAGCGTCATCAGTCTTTTCAATAGCGCTACCTACTAGTGCCAGGTGTGGTCACCACCACCCCTGCACGCCCGACATGACATTGGCATCCACTACTGATGTCTCGGGGTCACAACCAGGTAAAGTTAAATAACTCCCTTTATTTCCTTGTGAATTTAATCCAAATATGGGTGACCCACTATTAGAATCAATACCTTAGAAGATATATGATATGTAACTCACCTTGGTCAAGTTTTCAGAAACCCATTCAGTTCATTCAGTTCTTAATCAGCACATGCAAGGACAACGTTAACTATTTTGAAATACAAGACAATATTGCAGCAACAATACCACTTTGATGCTTCTTTAAGGATTTATTCATTAAACGTTGTGTTTTTCTGAATTTAGGTTATTATTGCTTCTGCAGTCAGAACTGGCAATGGTGTTAGCAATGTGAAAATTAATAGATACTGAAAACAAGCATAAATAGCCAAATACCTACACAAATAATGGAAATTAATATTCTAATTTTCGTATAACTACCCTGTGTGTGTGTGTGTGTGTGTGTGTGTGTATTTTTAGTCGAATGATAGCGTTAGTAAGTTAGATGTTATCATGTTAGATTAGCTATTGAGAGTATTCAAACCTACGCCGTCATGTAAGAACACAATACCTTTTCATCATTGTGGTAAATGGCCACTTGTAATAATTACCCTATATGTAAGGAGGATATCATTTGGTTGTTAATTTATGGATAAGATTACAGTATAATCTCACTTTCAGTCACCTTAATGATTTCTTCCACTTGGTATTCGAATTGATTCCGAACCACTCCATATTTCTTATTTTAAATTCTTTCTGGATCTGCAATAGATATATTTATAAACAGATTTAGTTGTATATTGTTCTTGGGGATCTTGTAATCTATTGTCCCTCAACAACTAATTAGTTTAAAAGCAAAATCTTATTTCTACGGGAAATTATAGATTTTGTCAATGGAATATGTAGTTTGGTGATGTATAAAGCATCAGAGACAAGTACTTGACAACTCTCCAAGAATACAGCAACAACAACAATTAAGCCTTATCTCACTAAGTGTCGTCGGCAATATGAATTCTAGAATTCCACTGCGCTCGATTTTGTGTCATGTCTTCTGTTAGTTACAAGTACTTCATACCTTTTCTTAAAGTCTCTTTCCAAGTCTTCCTAAGTCTTCATCTACCTCTTTTTCCCTGAGCTTCCATCTCATAGTCGCATCTTCTAACCAGAGCGTCTGTAGGTCTTCGGTTCATGTATCCAAACCAACTTAACCGATTTTCTTATCTTATCTTCTTAAATATGTTTCATTAACTTGTCCAGTCCAATTCAAAAAAGGAAGGACTTAAAGCTGCCTTGGTGTAACACTATGGTTATGGGAAAACTTTTAGTGTCCTTCAAGAATTCTTACTGCAGTCCTTACTCCATTATACATATCCTTTATTACTTGGGTATATGCTACTCATACCTACTCCTTTCTTCTTTAGAATCCTCAAAGAATTTCTCTTATCATATGTTTTTTTCCAAATCTATAAAAACCATGTGCATATTATTATGCATATCTTTTATCATCCAATTGGTCTTTGTAAGAGACAGATTGCCTCTATAGTCGAGCGCCCTGACATAAACCCGAATTGATTGTCTATGATCCATGTCTCTTGCCTTAGTCTATACTCAATTACTCTTTCCCAAAGATTCATTGTATGACTCATTAATTTAATACCCCTATAGTTCATGCATTTTTGTATTACGCTGTTATTCTTGTAGATAGGCACCAGAGTGCTTTTTCACCACTCATTTGACATCTTCTTCGCTTTCAATATCGTATTGAAAAGATTTATGAGCTATGTTATACCCATCTTTCCCAAGACCTTCCACACTTCAATCGGTATATCGTCGGGACCCATTGCTTTTCTATGCTTCATTTTTTCAAAGCTAAAACCGTTACCTCTTTCCTGATTCGGCGGTAGAAGGAATAATTTCTACACTCTTTCGAGTTACTCAACTCACCTAAAGAAGTACTCATTTTGTGTCCTTCATGGATAAGATTATGAAAAATCTCTCAATCTATCTTTAACCACGTTCTCGTAGGTAGAACATTTCCATTCTCATCCTTGATGCACCTTACTTGGTTCAAGTCTCTTGTCTTCCTTTCCCTTGCTCGTCTTCTTTTCCCTTGCTCTAGCTAGTTAATAGATATCCAACAGTCATTCTTTGGTATCTAATCACTTATACATGTCGTCAAAAGTCGATATCTTCACTTCTCCAATGACTTTATGTGCCTCATCTTTCGCTATCTTATACCTCTCACCATTTTCATCGATTCTATCCTTGTATAAGGCTTTACAACATTCCTTCTTAGCCTTTTTGAAAGGCATTTCATCAAAGATCTTATAATCATTATTATCTAGATATTTGAGTAAAAATTGAAGATTAAATAGGGGTGGTGGTGGTGGCAATAGAAGGGAGGCAGATAGAGGTAATGGAAATAATGGTAGAGCTGGGAAGGTATGGCAGTCATTATGGTGGGGTCGGGTTATGTGGAGGTGATGCTATGCTACCGATGGTATTGGTGTTGATGGTTGTGGAAATGACAAGGGTGGGGTGGGTAACAGTGCAAGTGGTGACGGTGATGGTTATAGTAGTGGTGATGACCTTGGTAAGGTGGTGGTAGGATACATAATTTCTATATGATCTTTGTAAGGTGGTAATGGCCTAGTAAGGAGGTGGTGGTGGTAGTGACTCTTCATTCCTTAGCCTAAATCTTCAAACAAATTGAGGTTCGACCTTAAAATTAATTGACAATATGGAGATAGCCTAAATGCTTGCATAGTTTGCTCCTCACTGATGTGGGACTTTTTCTTCACATTCTCACACACCCCTCCACGTGTGGCAAATTTTCAATCCTAACATATGGACAACACAAATTACAAGACGTGGAGCACGTGAGGCCGTTAGGCTTCACATGTGAGGCTGTTAGGCATCACACGTGGGCTAACTTGCTCTAATAGTATGAAGAAGGTTGAGGTTCCATCATAAAACTAATTGGCAATATGTGGAGTAGCCGAAGACCTTATAAGCCCTTACTTGATTTGATCCCTTATCGATGTGGGACTTTGTTCTCACATTTTTACAACCTTTCCCACTTCTGGACCTTTATTTTGCTTCCTTTCTCTTGCCAGAGTCTAAACTGGTTCATAGCTCCAAGTCTTTGTTTTTTTATTACAAGTGATATTGTATGCTAAAGAGGAAGGTCCTAACCACAAGAGAAATCAACCACTTGCAACTCGAAGTCTTTATTTTCAAATTTATTTAACATGTTACCATTACTACTATTATTTTAACACAATAATATATTTACATTAAGGGGGTGGGAAATTGAGCCAAACCACAATTATGGGTCAACCAACAGGTTGGTGCAGGTTTGGGTGGATTACAACCTGAGTGTGTTTGAGATCACAAGGTGTTGTGATTGAGCTCGTATATATTCAACTCAATAGAACCCGATAATTGGAAGAAATTGTAAAATAGGTTGGTGTTGGGTTTGGGTGGAGTCTAACATGAGTGTGTCCAAAATAGTATTCTAAAAATCTAGGTGGCCGCCTAGGAGTTTGGCTAAGACCAACTGCCAGGATTAAGCCTAATTAATTTGGGAGAAAAATGAGGGAAGAGATAAAGTGGGTGCCTAGGAAGCATAACGGGTGCCTAATCGACCTAGGCGGTCTGGGCGTGGTTGAAAATTATGTGAAAACCGAAGTATGATTACCATTTGAAAATCGCAAAATCGAACCATTTTGTGCAGTCCTATTTGGTTTGTGTTTCGGTTTTAGGTTCCAAGTGCCCACCCCTAACTCCAATTCCAACTTGACAAACTCTCACCCTTTTCTCCTTTTTCTTTGTTTTCACTATTGGTCAATGAGGCTCCGCCATTTAGCATTCTATTTAACCAAAGGGCCAGCTGCCTTCCATGTGTACACTTAGACAATACTTTTTACACCATGTGTTTGACACCGTTATTTCTCATAAAATTCACTATAAATTAATACGACCTATGAAAAATATTTTGTAAAGTGCTAAAGACTCTTAACCGCTTGAATTTTCATCTCATTTCATCAAGTTCACTAAATCACTAAAGAAAAATATGTAATACTTGTAGATGTTGTATTTTAAGTAACAAATATATTTTAGAACACTGGTCTTAAATCATAACAAGTTATGACTGAGCTCGTGTATATTCAACTCAATAAACCCCGATTGGTATACCTCAATCGTAAAGGATGGATTAGTTTAGGAAGTGTGTCTAAAATCATAACTCTTGAGACATAAATTAATCACATTCAAGGAGAATGACACGTGGACTATTAGCTCAATGTGACAGATTTACCCTTAAACTCATGAGCAGATAGCATACGAAATCCTAGTAGGCTAAGCATATGCCAACCCTATAGGTTTTGGGCCTTCGAGTTTAAGTATATATCAAGGTCTCCTTGCAAGGCCCATGATATCCCTACTGCTGCAACCGTGTTGATGAGTCAATATTATATATTTTACCCTATTTTTAGTATAATTTGGTAATTATATTGGTAGAATTTTTATACTTTGCTTTATATTTTCAACATAGGACATTTGACTTCCTCTGGAGCAAAACATGACCAAACGGACAAATTTTGGAGTGATTCAAATTGGAGGATGTTCGTATGCCTCTTGGCTTATTTGTATCAAAATTTGGAATTTTTCTACCGAGGGGTTATTTTCTGGCAATTAAATAAAGGAACAGTGCACGTTGCTAGAAAGTGACGTTTTTGGGCTTAAATGCAGTTTTTGAAGCCCAAGATGATCTCAGATGGGTTCGTGACCTTCTGAAGAAGTGTTCAGAATAGTCCAAACTTTAAATCCACCTATTTTGGCCCAGTTTTGGAGCTGATTTGGGTCCAAAACGTGGCTGTGCAGATTTCTGAGCGAATTTACCAAGTTAATTTAGGATTATGTTTCCTATTTTATTTCAATTTATTAGGTTTCCTAGTTTTATTCTAAAACATTTTACTAAGAGAATTTTATTTAGAGTAGTATAAATAAGCCTTTTGGCAGACTTAGGGTTTGGCTAGAACGTATGCAATTTTTGGAGGGAAGATTTGGGGCAAAGCTTAAAGATTTCAAGACTTACACTTTCAAGGTGTTTTCATTCTTTTTCTAGTTTAATATAATTCTTTTGATTTTAATTATGAATATGCGTAACTAATCCTTTTTGGTAGGGTGAGGCCATGATTCTTAGCAAGAATATGTAGATTCTTTTTAATTTTCTTATGAATTTATGCATGCAAGTTTTGGATTGTTAATCGTTGTGCTCTAAACTATCCATTTGTCTTAGTGATTCGTGACCATTAGGATATTTAAAAAAGTAATTTGATGCAATTTCGGCGGAGGGTTGTCCCTAAAATTGACTAAAGGCTGGTTTGGTATTGTTATGCTTTGAAAAAAAGTCGTTTCTACTGTACTGTGAGAATAAGCAGCTGTGAAATAAAGCAGCAGAGTAATTGGTAAATTTATTTTGTAAAAGTGCTTTTGGGAGAAAAAAAAAAAAAAAAAAAAAGGTATGATAGTGTTTGGTAAACTTTTATGTAAAACAGCTGTGACTATGTGAAATGACCAAAAATGGTATAATACTATATTATTATTATTATGATATTTTATTTAATATTACTATTTTTATGTGAGGATTTTGTGTGGCCGTGGGATCCACACCCCATTTCCCTTATCCCCATGTCTTCCTTTCCCACCCTCAATTCTATTTTTCCCCTCCTTGCACCGAGTTTGGTACTCATCTTCCCCATTCCCAAATTTCCTTTTTCATTCTTGCCCATCTCTTTTCTCCGTCTGTTTCTCATCTCTCTCTCCAACCACCCATCTACTTCTCATCTCTCTCTAACCACACAGCCACCATAGCAGTGGATCCACCACCACGCAACTTCAATTCCAGATGCCGGAGTGTCGTTTTAATGTCAGATGTAGCATCAAATGGGTTTTAGATCAGGTGTTCGCCAACAAAAACCCATTCTTCAACAACTCCGTCTCTTGAAAAAAGCTGGTTTTGAGAAGCAGCATTTTGTTGCTTCAACTTTTTGCCACTTTTCAGCTTAAAATGACAGTGACTTTGAAAATAAACAGAGTTACCAAACACAAATTTTACTCCAGCTTTTTTTCATCCCTACTTTTTTTTTTTAATCACCTCAATGTCAAACCAGGCCTAAGGCTTCTTGTGGTTAACATGTGTAGCTACTTAGGCTGGACGACACTTCTTATGGGTTATATGGTTTTTCAAAAGATTTTCAGAAAGCTTAACGAGTCTTGCATGTTCACATTTGATCTGGACGCCACGAACATGTTGCATGTTAGATATACATTCTATGTTGGAGGTTCCAAGTAGGGCATACTTTAGGAAAACCTAACCTTCAAAATATGCACGTGTAATTCATAAGGAATTAGCAGAACTACGTAGGATTGTTGGGGTGACGGGGTAACCCTAGTATTTTCTCACTTTGAATTCTAAAAATTGTTTCTTTCTTATTCTTTAAAAGTTGCATTTTTTAAGTAATCTTTTTAATTAATTTCGTTTTTCTTAATTTAGGTCATTAAATCATCTTTTTCAAAACTTTGTTTTAATTAATTAGTTGGGAATTGATTTCACGTTAATCTATTTAAATTAATCCATGTGGAGAACGACCTTGCTTGAGCAAATTATACTACAATAACCTTGTTTCTCTTGCAAGTATTTTAGGTGTAAAATTCCTATCACATGTCCTTCCCTGAGCTCAAGGAGGCAAAAGTCAACTCTTCGAAGTCTCCCTTGGGTGTCCTCTGCTTCGGCGGATATATTAGGCAAAAACTACGCCTACCACCATAAAGCTGCCCAATAATTTCTTCAGTGAGGTATACACCATACTAGCATAAAACTAATGTTTACCTAGCATGGCCTGTAACACTGCTAGCCGGCTACCTATGATGAGTCTCTCCCACAAAAAGCCACCAAACAAAGAGATTGGTAATTGCCATTTACCACTCAGAACTCTCTCACGTTCAGTTTCTTTAAATTTTTTCTAACTTATGCATTGGAGACCCTTGGGTGAGCACCATTTTCTTTTTTCTCGGGTGTTCATCAATTAGTCTAGCGATATTGTTTCTTAGATGTAATTTTTGTCAATCTATCTTTAGTGGAAATTTACATCCACATTAACAAGTAGTGATGAGCTCATATATAGTCAACTCAGTGGATCCAAATTTGTGTCTCAATTGTAAATGATGAGTTAACTTGTAGGTTTTGCTTCAGTCCACATGGTTTACACCTCTAATAGGAGAGAGGAATGTGCTTTTATTTCCATTTATTTCTGAAAAATATATTGTGAACTATTTGAAGTTTATTTACATTTTACCTTTATTGCTTCACCATTTAATATTTAATATGGAAGAGCTTGACTCCTTAAATTAAGGAGGAGTTCGTCATCAAAATACTTCATGGTCTATTCATAGAACTTCGTAAATATGATCGAAACCATTCATTTATAAATCAGTCGGTAAAGATCGTCTCTATAAAGAAACAATTAAAACTATGATTGTTTAATCACTCAATTGTAGCAAATAGATAGACGGTTCCTAATGCCTTTATTGAATTTGTCCATATGTTTTTATAAAGTTTGAGGACTAAACAATCTTAGTTCTAATTGATTTTTTTGTTGAGATGATCTTTACATAGTAATTTATAATATAAATGGTTTCGATCATAAACATGAAATACTGTGAATAGACCTGGAGATAATTTAAGGAGGAATTCCTCCTAAATTCTTGAGGAGCCAAGTCTTTCTCTATTTAATAATTTAATGAGATAACATTAAATTTTATTAGTAGATCTCAGAGATAAAAAGAGTAAAATAAACTAAATAGTGGTAAAAAGATAGGAAGATGAAACAAGTAGTTATAGTGCATAACAGGGTAACTGATTACAGTCAAGCCTCAAACATAGACCAAGTTTGTTTCTCCCAATAAAAGAAAATAGACCAAGTTTGAGCTTCCTTTGCTAAGCCCAAAAACATAGAAGAAAGATATTTCATTCAAAAATGAAACTCTAACCTCTTAAAAAAACTATATTAAAAATCAGGCCATGGGGTTCCTTATTTGTCACAGCAGGTGGGTAAACTCAACGTGGTAGCAACCAGCCAACCACGCAAAAATAAGAACAAAAAGAACCCTCCAGAAAATACACATAGCAAGAACCCTCACGGCAAAATAAAGACCCAAATGGGGGATGTCAGAAAATAAGGGAGACTCACATCACAGGAATGGAAAAAAGTAGCTAGCTAGTAGCAAAGGGTTGGGAAAAGATAACTTTTAGGTAATTCGGATAATGTGCAGGTTGCAGAAACAGAATCCTTAGAATATCTGCCCCATATGGCATCTCACATGAAAGGCAACAGAGCCACTCGCAACTTTCTTGCTAGATCCTTCACTGTCATATTGAATCCATCATCCATCTGCAGGTGAAATGCAAACTTTTATTTAATCAATTATAAAAAGGATATATGCATTTTGTTTGGATACCGTCTCTTGCCAGACTCTGACATATGTTTGTGATGCTACTGTAAATATGTGTCGCACAAAATATCAACATAACCAATCATTGAGATTTACAATCTAGCAACATAAAAGTCTGGCAAAAGAACATTAATAACTCGATGATGTTATAACCGACAAGTTATACCTGAGACATAATGGTTATGTCTAGTGTGGAGGCCCCAAATGGCAAGACGCTGCTATTAACCACAGATAATTGAAGCTTTTCAATTTCGCTTAGTATTTTCACCACAACTCCTTTTTGTTTCTCGCAGTGGATTCGAATCAATACATCCTTTTCTGAAACTCTTGCTTCAATTTCTGGGAGTGCAGCTTCGTCGGGGCCGCAACCATCAAAGTTTTCATCACATGAAGAGGTGTCATCATCAGCGGAGAGTTGAGACTTTTTCACAAATACCACGGATTCCACAGTTCTTTTCTTTGATCGTTCCTCAAGCACTTTCACCCTTTCTTGAAGCTCCTTCACATGCTTTATAGCATCTCCAAGAACAGAAGCTTTGTCCATCTATAGCCAAGAAATTGAAATATTACAGTGTTAATAAACATACCTAATTTATATACTTAGAGTCCATTCTATGATTCGTTGACATTATAAGATAATGGGCTAATGGCTAATGTTTACCAGACATATATATATATATATATATGCTTTGTCGTCAAAGTGTTAAATAAACCATGTACTAATTTGTATAAGAATTGGGGTTTTGATCATCTTTGTCAAGAAAAATACGGTACCTTCTTTAGGCCAGGAACGATCGCAGAAAGAGCTATGAACCGCTGGCTGAGCTTTTCTCTCCGCTTTCTTTCAGCCATTATGTGGTCTTGAGCATGTGAAGGTGTTCTACTTGTTGGGCAAGGCCTCTTAGTGCCCTGGCTACGGCCTTTTGCTTCATCGTCTTGAGCATGTGAAAACTGCAAATTAATTTGGGAAGGTGCCTCATCCTTTGGCTTCAACGCAGGCTTAAATTTATTACAAAAATTTTGAGGCTTGGAAGGCAGTGGCGAGTTCAAGTTCTCAAAAGAAAGAATCTGGGAGGAGGAAGAGCAAGGCTTTGGTGAAACATTTTCTGTGATGCTAGAGTTCCAGCTGCTAGTCTTGAGCAGTTTGGCTGGCCTCTCAAAGCTGGTGCCATGAGAAGTCTCATTAATGGATGAACCACCACTTGATGCAATGGTCGTCGTGGTTGTGGCGTTTTTGGTTGTCAAATTTGAGTAAGAGGAATAGCTCTCAGAAGAGAAAGATTGTTTGAAATTCTCCCCAAGGGCAGTGCCAATATCATGTGCATTAAACCCTTCATCTAGACTGTTCAAGTGGCATTGAGGAATGAAACTGTAGTCCATTCCCTGCAAATTGGAACAAAAACATATTACAATAAATTTATATAAATACTTCGCAGATAACAAAAGCTACAATATTTGATTGCTAATAATTAAACTGTATTTTGTTATTACACCATATGTATTCTCAGAACTTATAAGTCAGAAAATTACCAATTCAGAAAACCATTTGGCTGATGATACGTCCATATTAATGCAGCTCAGCTACTTCCCCCTGTTTAATCAAATCTAGTGACAAGAAGATCCCGGAGAGCAAGAGAATCACCGTCAGGTATCATCAGTTTACAATTTATGTTAAAAAACATGAAACAAGAAGTTGCAGCCGAATGTTAACCATGAAACTTGAGGAATGGAACTTAATTAAAGAAACCCTATTGATTAATTTCACAGGGAGAGAAATATGGAAGCTTACCCTTCTCCTTTTTCTTGAGTTGTAGAAAGTGATATTGCTACTGCACTTTTATACTAGTTGTCCTCCTCCTATACCCTCGTGTGAAAATTTTGTAGTTATCGTCTTAGTCATTTATTTATATTATTATATATCATTATAATGGTACTTAGTATTATTATTACTACTAATAAAATGTGAGAAAAAAGGCTGGCTACCTTCTTTCATACTACATAGTCGTTGACGTATGGTTAAATCATTGTGCATATAAATAAATAAATTGGCAGCTTCAACTTGACCGGTAATAAGAGATACCGCATCTACAGAAATTATAAAACAAAACACTATTATTGTCTTTCTCAAGTCTGATGATGCCAACTATGTGCCAAAATATTAGATTTATTCATTATTTTAATTTTGTAAATACCCTGCCAACTAGGTACCTAAACAGTGATCTGATATCTTTTGTGCTTTTATCAATTTTTCATTGGAGAATTGCTTCATTTATTTTGAACAATGTTCGGCTGCTTAAGGATGAGTAACTCTTATTTAAAAATTTTCGTATACATTACAAAATTTCATGTTGATAGTAAGAACTTTTTTTTATTATAAATCACTCTATAAAGATCATCACTTCAAAAAAATAAATAAATTAAAGTCGTATAATCAATCAATTGTTGCAAATAAATATTGGAGTTTGAGACCCTCTTGTTCCACATTGGTCAACAGTATTTTTTCACTAGCCTTTATATAGGCTTATTCCTTTTTCTTAGTAATTAGAACTTGGACCATTTGGAAATGGATTGAAGGCTTGGGCCTTATGATTGTGTGGATTAGGCTTAATGATTATACTATAATATTAATATTAATTAATCTGATCAATTAGTTTTAATTTCGAATTAAGTTTTTAATTAAATTAATTAAAAACGTTTTGATTAATAGACACAACTCTTAAAATTAATCTCATCAATTAGTTTTAATTTCGAATTAAGTTTTTAATTAAATTAATTAAAAACGTTTTGATTAATAGACACAACTCTTTGGAAAGAGTTGTATCTTTTTGAAAAGAGCTGTATAGCTTCAGATACATCCAAAAGGTGTTTGAAGAGGTATGAAAGAGCCTATATAACTGGAGTCCTCATTTCCAACAATCTATCTTTTCTTCTTCCTCCTTATCTTCCGTACAAACTTTCCAGAGAGTAAACACACAAAGCAATTCGCTAGAGTTCTATAATCCAGTGCGGGTTGTAGAATTAGGTAGTTGTATCCTGGTCGAGCAAACGTTGTAGAACCTCAAGCACACGAGTGGGACGAAAATACTGTTCGAAGGACATAGCGTTTGCGCTAGCCTCTACCTTCAATTCATTCAAGTTAGTATCATATTAATTTTTGTAATTATTGTGTTATTGCATTCTGTATTGCAAGTATTTGTGAATAATAAAGTATAAGTATTTTAGTTTTGTACATCTGTTATTTTATTGTTTCTAAATTGTTCTCCAACAATAAATAGACGAGTTATAATGTTTTTACCATTTCTATTTATATGTTTTTATACAGTTTGATAACTAAACTATCTTAGTTTTCATTGAATTTTTGCATATATATGATTTTTATAGAATAATTTATAATATAGCCAGTTCTAGTAATCATAAACATAGAGTATTATTTGTTTGCATTCACCAAATCTGTTTTTTATTGGTCAGGGTTTTCACCAGGGGACGGGTTGTTGGGTTGCTGTTTGTTTGTTTCGTTTAGGCCATTGTACAACTTGTAACCCAAAGAGAGAAGTAAGAAAAGTGATTTGGCATACGAATTTACTCACCGACCAGAACAATTATAAAAGTTCAACACGTTATGGAAACTCTGATTAAATCATAGTGCAACGACGTGGACATGCAGAGTGGTCTTAAAACTGGAAAACAAAAACAAACAATAAAAAACAAGAAAATTTTGGCTAAAAGATAACCTCCAGATATTGGAAAGTGCGAGCAATAGAGCAATTGATATACACGAGTCTGACTACCGATCGAGCAAGAGTGATCATAAAGAAGGGTGTTTCTCCATCATGCACTAAAATCATTTTAAATTTTTCTATCAAAATTTGGAAGAGTATATTTATTAAGGATAATATTGTAAATTCATCTTCAAGGGATAATACTTAGAGGCTAAGGAAAACTGTTAGTTTGTTATAGTTAGTTTTCTCTTAGTTAGAAAGTGTTGTGATTTGTTTGGCTCACAACTTGTATATATACTCATATTGTAATCTTATTCATTTGTGAAATGAAAATATAATTTCCAAACATGGTATCACCCGCCTAAGTCTCACGACCTTTCGATCCCAAATCTTCCCGCTTCTCTGCTTTTCTTTGCATTTTCCCGCTTCCTATCGATCTATTTTCTTCGATCTTGTTCTTGCTCGTCTTTGATCTTGCGATCCTTCGCTCTTGCTCGTCTTTCCCTCTGATTTCTGTATCTCTAATCATGGCGTCCGATTCCTCCTCGGCTTCAGAATCTCAATCTTTTCCCCCAATTGTTTCTTCAAACCCTAATTCTTCGATTACGGTCCAGAACATTGGATCTATGGTTCCGATTAAGCTCACCACTACCAATTACCTAACCTGGAGTGCTCTCTTTGCTCCAATTTTTTGTCGTTACAATCTCACCGGGCTGATTGATGGCTCTATGGTGGCGCCGCCTCAATTTCTCATTGATTCCTCAGGCGCTCGCACTCTCAATCCGACGTATGTTGCCTGGTATGAAAATGATCAAAACATCTTCATCTGGATCAACTCTACTCTTTCTGAATCCCTAATCCCCTATACTGTTGGAGTTTCCTCGGCTCGTGAACTCTGGGCCAAATTGGAGTCACGTCTTGCCGCTGCTTCCCATTCTCACATTCATGAACTCCGATCTCGCCTTCGGAGTCTTACTTAAGGCGATATCACTGCTACACAATATCTTCAACGCACTGAGGAAATCGCAGATGTTCTTGCCAGTGCTGGTGCTCCAGTTGAAGATTCTGAATTAATTTCTGTGATTCTTCATGGCTTACCTCCTGAGTTTGATTCCTTTGTGGATGCTATTCAATTTCGTCTCGGCTCTACAACTATTGATGAGTTACATGGTTTGCTTCTCAGCAAAGAGATTCAATTGACCAATCGCAAGCAAAGTACACCTGTGCCTTCCTTTCAGGCTTACAACACCTCCACTGGTCTTCTACCTTTGCATGTCAACTCTATCTCTCAAGGTCATGTTGCTCAGTTTTCTTCATCTTTCAACAATCCAAGTCGTGGACTGGATCGCAATTCTAATCGGAGCAATCATTATAATCGAGGTAATTTCAGGCAATCTAATCCTCAGAGGTTTCCCCAATTTAATCGAGGCAATAATCAGCGGTTCAATCGTGGTGCTCGCCCTAGTTTTTCATCCAACCGGAAACTCTCTTGTCAAATTTGTCGTCAATCTGATCATGAAGCTTGCGCCTGTCCTCATCGCATGGATCCTCACTATAATACCAAGTCCTCTCAATCAGCTTTGGCTACTAGTACTTCCAATCCTTTTCCTCCGTGGATTGTCGACTCCGGTGCCACCTCTCACATGACCAACAATTATGCCACACTCCAGAATCCTGAAGCTTACACAGGCCCTGAACAAGTGTATATTGGTGATGGCAAAGGTTTGCCTATCACTCATTTTGGTTCTTCTCTTCTTACTGCTTCACCTAGTAATTTTGCACTCAAATCTGTGTTATATATGCCTGCTCTGAAACACAATCTTCTATCTGCAAATCGATTTTTAATTGATAATCAAGTCTCCATGCATCTTTATCCTTCTCACTTCGTTGTGAAGGATCTTTCTTCGGGGAGGATGCGTTTTAGAGGTCCTGTTCAGCATGGTTTCTACCAATTTCCTCAACATTCTCGTAATACTGACAAGCATCTAGCTCTCACTGCACGGTTGGGTCATCCTTCTGTCGCCGTTCTTAATAAGCTAGCTTATACTTCTAGTATCTCTATGCTACAGAATAAGAGTACTTCTCTTTGCTCATCTTGTGTATTAGGCAAAAGTTCTCGGTTGCCATTTGTATCTACCATTAGTACTACAAAGAAACCATTAGAACTAATTCATACAGATGTTTGGGGACCCTCTCCTATTACTTCTAAGGAAGGTTTCAGGTACTATGTCATATTTGTGGATGACCTTACCAGATACTGTTGGTTCTACCCTCTGCGATACAAATCTGATGTACTCTTTTGTTTTATGCAATATCAGTCTTTGGTTGAGAATGTTATGTGCACTAAAATTATTGCCTTGCGATCTGATTCTGGTGGTGAATTCATGAGCAATACATTTTCCAATTTCCTAGCTCAGCATGGTATTCAACGTCAGTTGTCCTGTCCTCACACTCCTGAACAAAACGGATGTGCAGAACGTAAGCATCGCCATCTTGTGGAAACTGCAAGGACTCTCTTGGCAGCCTCTAAAGTTCCTCATCTATATTGGGTTGAAGCGTTTGCCACTGCAATTTATCTCATAAATAGCTTGCCTACTCTATCTCAACCTTCCCCTTGGGAGTCTCTTTTCTAGAAGGCCCCTAGTTACAGTACACTGAGAGTCTTTGGCTGCTTATGCTTCCCATGGTTAAAGCCTTATATTTCTTCCAAGCTGGATGCTAAGAGCAAGCATTGTGTTTTTCTGGGGTACAGTCTTAACCATAAAGGTTACAAATGCCTTGATCCTGTCACAGGGAGACTTTACATCTTTCGGCATGTGTTATTTGATGAGATTAATTTTCCATTCCATACTCTCCCTCCTACTCCTCTCTCTTCCCACCCTCCATCTACCATCTCAACCCCTTCTATACCATCTTCTCTCACTTTTACCTCAATTCCTCCTATTTCATCTCAACCTGCACCTTCCTCTCAACCTGTCCTATCAAATCAACCTACTCTTCATCTTGCTTCTTTCCCAGATTCCCCACCCCCTGCCTCTTCTTCACCACTGTTGAACACTCATCCTATGCAAACCAGCTCAAAGTCTGGTATATATAGGCCTCGAGCCCTCACTGCCACTAAATATCCACTTCCCTCTCAGTTGTTACCAGATTATCTTCCCACCACTTATCTCCAAGCATCCAAACATCAACATTGGCGCAATGCAATGCATGAGGAATTTACTGCTCTATTACACACTCGAACCTGGTCTCTGGTTCCTTCCCATCCATCTCAAAACATTGTTGGTTGTAAATGGGTTTTTCGGATTAAACGGAAGCCTGATGGATCTATTGATCGTTATAAGGCCCGGCTAGTTGCCAAGGGCTTTCATCAACAAGAAGGTCTTGACTACACTGAGACTTTTAGCCCTGTGGCTAAACCTGTGACAATTCGTATTCTCCTCACTTTAGCTGCTCAATTTGACTGGTTCTTGAATCAACTTAATGTCAGCAACGCTTTCTTGCATGGTACTCTCTCTGAATCAGTCTTTAAGCAGCAAGCTCCTGGATTTCAGGATCTCACTAAACCGAATCATGTATGCCAGCTCCATAAATCCTTATATGGTTTGAAACAGGCTCCTCGAGCCTGGTATGATAAACTGCATGTTGCTCTTCATTCGCTTGGCTTTGTTGGTTCTCAGAGTGACCACTCTCTCTTTGTCAAAACGGATCCTTCCTTAATATTCATCCTAGTTTATGTGGACAATATTTTGGTTACTGGTCCTTCCTCTGTTGCTTGTCAGGCTGTGATTCACAAACTCAGTGTTATGTTTCCCATCAAGGATCTTGGAGCTTTACACTATTTTCTTGGCATTGAGGTCAAGCGTTCTTCTACTGGTCTTTTCTTATCTCAAACCAAATACATTCTCGATTTGCTTACTAAAGCAAACATGGTTGGTGCCAAGCCCTGTGGTACACCCCTTAGCACCTCCAAACTTGATCATGACTCTCCTCCTCTTGAGAATGTTACCGAGTATCGATCATTGGTAGGTGCTCTCCAATACTTAACCTGGACAAGGCCCGATCTCAGTTTTGCTGTCAATCTTGTCTGTCAGTTCATGCATACTCCACGAGTGTCTCACTTTCAAGCTGTCAAGCGCATCCTTCGGTATCTTAAGGGCACTATTGATCTTGGTCTTTGGTTTACTAAATCCTCATCACCTCCCTCTCTCAAGGCCTTCTCCGATGCTGACTGGGCAGGTTGTTCGTTAGACAGGCGTTCTACTGGAGGTTATTGCATCTATCTGGGACACTCTCTTATCAGTTGGAGTGCTAAAAAGCAACTCACTGTTGCTCGTTCATCCACCGAGGCTGAGTATCGATCCCTTGCTAACACTGCTTCTGAAATCACTTGGATTTGTAAACTGCTTACTGATATTAGGTATGGTTTACCTTGCTCTCCTCAACTCTGGTGTGACAATGTCTCTGCTCTGTCCCTTGCTAAGAATCTTGTTTTTCATGCTCGGACCAAACACGTAGAGATATATTATCACTACATCCGCGAACAGGTCCTGGCACAGCAAGTCTCTCTTCATTTCATATGCTCACAGGACCAAGTGGCTGATATCTGTACTAAGTCTCTGTCCAAGCCCAGAATTTTGTTCCTCCGTGCCAAACTTCCACTTCGAGCTCTCAAGTTTCGTTTGAGGGGGGATATTAAGGATAATATTGTAATTTCATCTTCAAGGGATAATACTTAGAGGCTAAGGAAAACTGTTAGTTTGTTATAGTTAGTTTTCTCTTAGTTAGAAAGTGTTGTGATTTGTTTGGCTCACAACTTGTATATATACTCATATTGTAATCTTATTCATTTGTGAAATGAAAATATAATTTCCAAACAATATTTACATCAACTGAAAAAGAATTTATGCTAAATCCTACAATGGACTAGTCATAAAGTCATAATACATTGTTATTAAATTTGTTATCTAAAAGAGTTAAACTTAAAACTTAACACTTGTAATTAAAGATAAACATCACTAAATCGTACTACAAAGTAACCTCAAAACCTTTCTTGACCTTTTAAAAACAATGAGCTGGCACTCATAGTTAAGCAATTAAAAGTTCCAAGTTGTTTATTCATTGGGGGTCATAAGCCCACATGGTTAATTTCTAGTGACGAACGTGGCAATTAAAAATGAGCATTATTTTCGAATTCAATTTAGGGGCGTTTTGATATAGGCGTCTCGTTTTTTAATTTTTTAGATTAAACATACACTCCTTCTGAAAATTTGATCAAACATTTTCCTAAAATTTTGGTTATTAATTTCAGTTTTTCACATAAGTTCAATTTTGTTTAGAATTTTAGTTTTTCACGACTTCTCCTGGAAATTTCGTTTTCTTTTTTTTCTTTTTTTTTTTTCTTTTCCTATTATCCCTATGTTTATGCATTTATTATCCATCTCTATGCATTGTTTTTATTGTTTGTTATAATTTTTACTTTTTTTGTGAATATAGTAGAATATTGATAAAAAAAATTGTTAGATTTTATTATTTAGAAGACCCAACACATAATAAAAATTTGTTTGATTATATAGCTACGTCTAGTTACCTATAATATGGACACATTTAGTTTTTTGATTTTTTGTATTTCTTTGTACATTTGGAATGTAAGTGTACCAAAAAGGGCTATCTGACAGAGACATTTGGTTTTGTGGTACATTTCGGATTTTTTGTTCATTTGGTCTTTTGGTACATTTGGAATCTAAACATACCAAAGGGGTTACTTGACAATGGGCACATTTGGCTTTATCGTACATTTAAAATTTTGGTACATTTGGTTTTTCTGTACATTTGAAATCTAAACATACCAAAAGGGTTACATAACAATAGGTACATTTGGTTTTATGGTACATCGAATTTTTGGTACATTTGGTTTCACGGTACATTTGAAATCTAAACGTATCAAAAGTTGATACTTTTGTCCTCAAATGTACCATAAGTTTTAAGTATATTTTTTATATATATACATGAAAAAAAAATGCATTGAAGACTTTTTATTGAGACATTTTTAATAGAAAGAGAAATTTTTTTTTTTTAAATACTGATAATAACGAAATGAGGAATTAGTTAATTAATTTTTTATTTTATTTTATTAAAAAAATATCATTTAATGAGTAGAAGGGGATTCGAAATTAAATTCCTATATCAGAGGCAATTAGTTGCTAAGCTACCTTATGCCTCTATATAAATGCATTTAAATGAATGACATGGAAATTAAATAAATAGAAAATTATAGAGGTGATAAAATTATAGAGGTGACAATTGATCAAAGCACCTTAATCAAATCTTTAAAAGGGATGAATGTTTAATCTAACAAGTATAGAAGAGATGTAGGGCATTCTAATTTTCCCTTCAGTTTAAGCGATAAGTCTACAAAAGGAAGTAATGCTTGAAAAATATTTCTATTTGGATAAATTTTTCAGTTTTTAACATTATATATGCTACCTGCGTAGATGTAGGGTTGGGCAAACGGGCCATGGACCCACAGTCAAGGCGGGTCTAAGCGGTTCAGGGCTGGTTCAAAAATTCTAAATAGAAAATGGGGCAAGGTGGACCCAAAATTTTGAGGAAACAGGCCCCCGACCCCGACTGTTTCTACCTATGATTTAATATCACTTAAATCAACACCGTTGAGTCGCATTTCTCAACCCTATGACAACATTATCTCTCTTTTTGAGTCTCAATCTCAAACTCGCAGCACGTAGCGGTGCAGTCAAGCTCATCATTTGTCCCCATCTCTCTCGCTCATCTCTCCCAATCCCAACTCGATGTCTCTGTCTCCAGACTCTGGTCGTCGAAGATGGCATCGACAATGACATGAGGCTCCAGATAGGAGATGCTCCGAGGGACTTAAGGGATAGTAGAGATCGAAGATCGAAGATGGACGATGATGGCAAAATGACGATAGCAAGCTTGTCAATGGCGGTGGGCTTCAAATTGACGAAGATGGCACGAGGGACGTGTTTTCCGGCGACGGTCTCGGAGAAGACAGTGTTGAAGGTGGGTTTTTAGACCTAAGGACTCAACTTGAAGAGAAATTTGTGGTTTTGACCCGTGGACCCAACTTGAAGAGGAATGTGCGGACCCGACTCAATAGAGGAATCAACGGTGGTTTCTGAGCACTACGACAAATGGATATCGATCTTGGAAAAAACGTCCTCGACTTGAACGACGTCGTTCCCATCTGTGGACCCCTGGACCCAGTCCGAACCAGCTCGTTTTAAACAGACCAAGTTAGGTCTGGTTCCAAACTCAAAAATTCAATTACCCGTCCCATTGCCTTTTAAAACGGGTCCAGTCCAGTCCCTTCAAATTTGGACCCGGCCCAGCCCGTACCCACCCTTAGGTAGATGTTCTCCTCCACATGTTTGGGCCATAATAAAAAATAATCTTTATGAAGCCAAACTATTTTTAGTACGCAAAGTTGTGCAACAATTGTCCACCAAATTCATAACCCAACTTAGGATATTATCCTACGTCTCAAACAATTACCTCTTGTTATTCTGCAATTGTTTTAGGGCTAGGACTCGACCCTCCCGAAGCACGTACACTACATGGAAGACCATACCCGGGATCCCCTTACCTCCTTAAATGATGAGGGATGCGTCACTAGACATACTAAGGTCACCACAACAATCGTGTGAAGCGCCACAAGGATCAATAAAAGGTCACTAACTAGGAATTGCAGTTCCTGTCAGCGTAAAACGAATGATATCCCTACTTCAGCTTAGCAATATGATCGAGGTTACTATTCCCCCATCAACCTATAAATAGGATGAGATGCCTTCAAGCTCAGGGCTTTTGTTAAATTCAATCTCCATGATTATACAAAGCTCAAGTGATTATTCATTCAACCAAATTGCTCTTCAGCACAAGCAAATTACTCTTCAGCAAAACCCCTTAGCTCTTCAACTGCAATCCAAACCCTTCCTTCGAAGCAAACGTGCTTACGATGGATAAGATCTTAAACCTTAATAGCTATTCCACCCGATATTATGATTTGGTTGATAGGCAATTCCAACCACCATGATCACCTCTTCGGAGCAATGTTTTTTACTCAGTCCAATCCACACCAATGACCTCGTTGAACTCCTCTAATATTATCTAGCCCTACATGGTAGTAATCTTGCTAGAGTTTACTGCTTTCTTTACATTTTAAAGTTTATTACTTTTCAAGTTATGTGGATTGGCTCATTAGCCCAAATATTACTTTTCAAGTCATGAAGGTTTCCTACTTTTATTTCCATTTCTACTTTCTTTTTCAGTTATAACTTAGGTAGGCACTTCGATTTCAAGTCCTCGTTCGCTCAACACATAAAAATGAACTTAACTAAATCAGTGTTACATTCGGTGCATAATCTTTTAGTTAAGAAGTCAGATCTAAGCAAAAACACAACACAACACAACACAACTCTACACACATTACTGTTTGTTGGCTGCCTCCAACAATGGAACGCTTGTTTTCTTTTTCTCTCGAGCCATTTCATGGCACTGAGACTGAAAGCAACACTCAAACCAAATACGTGTTAAACTTGAACCCAATCAAGCTCCGTCTGAGTTTTGCCACCAACGCCACCATGTATGCCTTGTTCGTCGTCGTCATCATACCTCTTTTGTCTTGGACTTCTTTAAAGCACTGGGTTGAATGGATGGGGAGAGAGACAGAGAGAATAGGATAATAAAAGGGTTGTAAGTCTGATGTGATGACATGAAATAAAAAGCTTCATAGCATGGAGCCATAAAATTAATTACCAAAAGATGAATTTATTTGCTGGAATAAAGAAGGTGTTTTAATACATTGGTGGTGTTAGCTGATCTGATTACTTGTAGTATCAGATTACTTAAGTCTTTTCAGTTTTTGGAATATTTTCTAGTAAGCTATTATTTCATTTGTCTTTTCATATTTCTCACTTTAAGTTGTAAGCTTATGAATACCTTTATTTGTAAAGCAAAAAGATGATAGAAGTTGTTTGAATTATTATATTGAAATTTGAGTTATAAACTCGTTTCTTGCCTTGCTCTTGTTTAACAGTATGTTTCTTTGTTCTGTACTTTTCAAGGTAGTGCTAGAAACGAAGTTTTTAGGGTTTTCAAGTCTCTCCTTACACTTTAAGATAATAGATCCTACCTATCTATCTATCTATCCTATCTATTCATTTTATTTTATTTTATTTTATTTTTATTTCTCACCATGTTCCTCCCTGCATCAAAGTGTCAATCACGTTGGAGGAAAGGTCCATATTCATTGGATGTCGTTGATATGTCAAAGATACTTGGTAGATTTTATTAATGTGGCATGGCATTTGATACCAATATGTCAATATAATGTTGATAGTATGGCGTTGATATTTGGTACTAATTCATTTCGGTTGCTCAGTGTATTGTAGCAGGTTATTTTTGACGCGCTTGTACAATACCCTTTTGTTTAATGTTTCTGTCGTCTGGTTTTAATCAGGCAACATCTACTCCCCATATGGATGTAAATTTTTGTCCAATGGGATTGACCATAAAACCTACAAAAAAAAGATAACACCGAAAGTTGACTAACGTCGGAGTGGTGTCTACAAAGAACTTTTGTTGCCTAAATCATTGAAAGATTTTAGAAAACTAAAAAGCTTGTAGAGAGGTCTTTATTACCAGCTTCCTTAAACAACTTGACTATTTATGAAGGAGAAGTCCATCAGTCATCTGCTAGGCTAGGGCGACAAACTTATGAGCGGAATAGTCTCCTTACTGATGCAAATTGAGAAATTTATTTAATTTGTTTATTAATTACTTTAACCCTAAGTCTTAAATTCATAGTTGTCGAGCCTAATGTCTTTGGCTTGTAACTCAAGTGATAGCTACTTAGTACTACGATATAGTAGTATTTTTTTCATTTGTAAGTAAAATACCTTATGTTAGAATTTTGAGAATTATGAGTTATATAGCAATCAATTTTGGCTTTAATTAGAAGAAAAATGATTAATTACTAACATTCATGCTTACATGCATCAATTTAAGATGCATGCTTACAGTCTTTGGTTTACAGCTATCTTTTTTATTTCTGTGGTTTAACAGCTTGCTTTGGGCCCTTAAGCATGTGCTATAATGATATTACCTGTGGTCGGTTTATCTTTGTCTTAGTTGGAATAAAGTAATCACTTGGCAGAGCCCTGCAAGCTTCAAATTATCTCATTTATTCACATGTTACTTGATTAGCTAATTAATGAAATGGTCAAAATTAGACACTGCTTTCTGCCCTTTTGACCGGCAAGAATAATAATAGTGTTTACACCTGCCGCCAAGCGGATGATAAGCTAATCGATTCTTATTTATACCAAGTTTTTGTTTTTTTTAACTCACGCAGTCACACTTGCTTTCCCCACTCAAACATACATAAATTGTCATGAAGGTATCATACAAGTCCAGTACACTGGAAAAATCCTAAATTAATGCATCTTATTATATTGGTAGTATATATATGTCATATATTTTATATCAGACCCTTTAAAGAAAATGATTTTCATTTTTTTTTAAATAATGGAGATTAGTTGTGGAACTCACTCTGCATCGAACTTTAATGATCCGAACCGTTTATTTTGTAAATCTCGATTCATATATCATTCTTATAAAAATACAATTCAATCGAAAATCATTAGCCTATTTAATTATCAAGATGAAATTTCAATGTTTCTTAGAAAACAAAGTATTTATCAATTTCTTTGAACTCAATTAATGTCTCAAATATTTCTCATTTGACTAATATTTTGCAAGGGTAGTCTATGAGGTGCAATTTGAAAAATAGACGATTCAGATTGTTAAAGTTCAATATGAAATGAGTCTAACAACTAATTCCCTTTATTGAAAAATAGGGATCTCTTCCTTTAAAGACTGGGTAATGCTAGGAAGATTAAATTTACAAATTAATTAAATAATGTGTCACTAATATGATTGAGCACGTTAATCAACGCTTACGTAATAAACCAATCATCAACTTTCATGTCTTTTAGTTTTTAAAATTTAGTCTAAAAATTTAATCTCTTTAGCATTAGGCTTCCTATATTTCTGTGTAAGTGTTGGTGTCTCTGTGTACGGTGAAATTTTATTTGTAAGACACCTGTTCTTTCTTATACGACAAATGCATTGGGAAACTCTTTTTCAAACTAATTTAGTATAAGTTTAATCTCGTTTATTCATAATATATTTAAGAATGCGGCCTTAAAGATTTTACATATCAAATTAGATGGATTTAATTTATTTAAATTACAAATAAAGAGATTCAAACACTACAAAACCTCAAATACAAAGATGATTTTTTTTTAACCAATTTATTTACAAATCACTTGCAAATCATATTATCTCTGAACGCATTCATCGGAGAACTAGGGAGAAGTCCAATCAGACTCATCACTCACGCATAAGCAAATGCAGTAATTATCAAATGAGCTGTACGTGATCTTTGGACTTATTTTTAATTTGCTAAGAATCCTACATATCTCTAACATCTTGACGGTCAAACAAACACAGAGTAACGACAACCAAAGGTTTATAGTCATATCCCTATAGATCCTCCTGTAAAACTAGTAGCCATTAGCCTAAGAATCCTAAAAACTCCAGCAGACCAGTAAGAAAAACGAACGTTGACAGCGCAGTTGATGAATACGATGCAGATTATATATATATATATATATATATATATATATATATATATATATATATATATATATATAGCTCAATTCCAACACGTGCAGGAAACATGAACATTTTTCTTAAATCAGCCGATGCATAATAAGTTGAGTCGGTCCTGAAAATTTGAAACACGATCCATCTAAATAATACCGATAAAATTGAATGGTTGAGATCCGTATCTTTTTGTTTAATGAAAATTACAAAATTATTAATAGCTCTAATTCCCACGAATGGGAGGATTAAGCTGCCTACAAGGCTACATGCCATTTGTCCATTTATTTTCCTCATTTTGTATGAGGATTTTCTTCGGATTATCTTTGTAGGATTCTAAGAATTCTCGAATCGTGTCCGTTTATTGTAAATCGTGCGGTTAGTTTTCGTCATGTACTATTCATATTTAATTTTAAATAAAAGTATTTAAAATAATTTCTGACCATACGATATACGATAAACTAATACGATTTAAAGATTTCCAAAATCCCCATTAAAATGATCTTGAAAAAATCCTCACAAAAATGATCCGAAAAAAGATCCTGATTATTTTTTCAGGGTTCCACGTCGACGTTGAAGAAATGCCAGGGCAACCTGGCAAATCCAATAAACAAATGCAGGAGATCGAAGCAAGTACGGATTTGTCGTTATCTGGGTGCATGACCATTGTCATTACATTTCAGGTGGCCAACGCGTTTTATAAGTCCGGATTCTCGCCAGATCTTGTTTATGTGAATTTTAGAGATTCATAAATCGTGTTCATTCATCATATATCATGCTGTCATAAATTATTTTAAATATTTTTATTTTAAAAAAAATATAAACAATACTTTGACAAAAACTGATCGCACAATGTACGATGAATCGACACGATTTATGAATTCTCAGGATTCTCACCAAAAGGATCCGAAGAGAATCCTGTTGGGTGTTTTATTAGGTGTCTCAGAGCCCACCACCACCCTCATCCTTTGGTGGCAACTTTGCTGTGTTGCTGGGTTACATGGGGTACCTCCAATTGACCTAACCCTACATGCATACTGCACGAATAGGGATGTGCCTTATATGTTAAGGTTACTGTGGCCCTTTGATTCTTAGAGCATCCCAATGAGAGGTTAAATATGATGCTAAAAAAGTGGTAGATATAACTCATTTTAAAGTTTTCATTCAGTACTACGGTTTGGTGGTATTCCTCTTCGCTTAGAAGTGAGAGGTCTTAAGTTCGAATCTCGTGAATGGCGAATTTAATACCAAATTAGGCTGCCTATTGTGTAGCTTAGTCAAACTCTCATTTCCTGTAAAAATATCAATGTACTAAAAAAAATAAATAAATAAATAAAAACTCATTTTAAAGTTTCGATAAATCTTTAGGATTCTAAAAAAGAATCTTTTTCAATGAAGGTCTATATATCTTTTGGACTCTAGGGCTATATATTTCTTTATGTAGTAATTTGATTACGCGTTAAATTTATTTTTGTTTTAACTTTTCTTAAATTGATTTTGGACGTGCTATCTTAAAAAAAAAATTACGAGCTTTTCAACGTAAAAAAAAAAAAAAATCAAATTCTAACAAAGCTAGATTGCATCACTTATGCACCATTGGATTAGATTCTCTCATCTCAATCTCATCCATTGGTTTATTTATGTTTTTGGCTTATGTCTAAACTAACAAAGTTAAATTTCATCACTTTTTTTTTTATAAACTTTTCAACCTAAAAAAATTAAACACAAAGTACAACATTTTTCTCTTAAACAATGACACAAAGTAAATATTGTTGTCCCAGCTTGATTTTTCCCAACAATTGGATCTTCACTAATCACAATCAATGCTCGACTTAGAGCACATCTTCCTCAATTGAGTAATTTGTGCCTTTTTGTGATTTGTCTGCCATTGGTGGATGAAATAGACAAAAAAAAAAAAAAAAACTACAAATAACAAATTTGGCAAATGAAACAAAAATTGAGAAGTTTGTGAATGATACATGTTTTTGAAGAAAAAATATGTCATATTGATATTAAGGGTAATGCTAGGGAGACTAAATTTGTAGATAAAATTTGCAAACTAAATGATGTGTCACCAATAAAAATAAGCACGTCTATCAATGGTTAAGTAATAATTCAATCATCAATTTCCATGTCATTTAGTTTACAAAGTCTTGTTTACAAATTTAGTATCCCTAGCGTTATGCTTAATTTATATGTGAAGAAAAAAAGAAAAAAAAAAAAATCTATCCGTTGAAAATAATGGAGCCGTTGCTGTAACAAATTATCCGTTGAAATCATGTATTTGAAATTAGGAAATATAATGCTAGCTTTTAGGATTCGAAACTGCTAATTAATGCGAAAGGGTTCACATTTATAAACCAAAAATCTAGTTTCCCATGTAAATAACATTCATTCTTCACTGTGAATAAGTAGTCATTTGTACTCGTTTAAAATTGTAGTCATTCTTTTCCTCTATAAATGAGTTTTTTTAGATGAGTAGTTATTCTTTCTAAGACGTATTACAGTTTGATATGTATACAACTCTCAGTTGGTATAACAAGTAAATGTCTCGCATTATCACAAACCTAATACATATATTTGTAGTGTGAAGCAATTTATGCACACTCGTTTTTCTACTTCTCGAATACTCTCTTTATTTCTAACTTAATTCTACTGTGATTTATACAATACAAGATTTTAAAAATGCACAGAATTCACTTTCCTATATGAAATTGAGCTATATGACTATGACTATAACTGAGAAAATATATATTGAACAACAATAAGCCACTCTTTAGTTACTTAGCCCTTACACTAAAAGCTCCTCAAAACAATATTGTTGTAGAGTTACAAACCAACTCTTAATATTTTTTTATCTGACAGTACTGTGGTTTTGAGCTAAAATTTCTTACTTATAAGTATAAAAAATAAAAAATAAAAAAATAAAAAAAAATGATTAAAACGTAGTACTAGTGCCAACTAGCTCTTATTCAGTCACATGTTTCAAATTTCCCTTTTTTCTATTGAATCCAAAAATAAAAGCACAATGGAGCGAAATTTATGGCATAATTTAAGAATCTTTGTGCACAATTTCATGGCAGTAAGCATACTGATCCATTAAGTTAAGTGTATCATCAATCAATAAAATCAAATGACATAAGAATCAATGTATAAAAATCAAATGACAGAAGAATCGATATATAAAAATAAGCATGAACAACAAATCAAATACATAGTATGTCATAATTCATTAATCTCCCAAATGCATGTGCAAAAGCTCAGTGTCAGTGTGCCATGAATTCCATGAACGTATCCTTCCCAATTGCATGTGTGTATCCATTAGCTGATTCATAATTCTGACATCAGGAGTCCTAATGTAAAAAGTTAAAAAAAAAAATTGAACAAAAAGAACAGAAATTAAAAAATAACACTCTTTATTTATAAATCATGGTAAAAACAACATTACCTATTACAAAGTCTCCCTAAATGTCTTTTTTAGCCAGGTCATAAAGCTTTACTATACTTTATGGAGAAAGAAAATAAAACTGGTTTTTCTTACAATACTTATAAGAAATTCTCTCTATTAGCTTATCTAAATAAAAGGTCAACTTCTTGGGCTTTATCACTTTTAAGTCCATTTGGAATGGTAACCCATATTCGGTGAGGATCATGTTATGTGAAACGGTCCATTCCATTTAATATTAGTAAGATGAAGTAAGAAACAAAGAGGTAAGAACCACGAAAAAAAAAGTTTCACCATGGCCTTCTTCCTTGCGGGAAGGCTTCTGTAACCTCATGTCTCGTCCATGGATGCATCATGCACCAGAATTTTGATTAAACTAACTATATATCGTCTAACAAAATAAACAAAGTGTTGGACGGAACCCGTATATAACCCTAGACCTAGGTCGGACTCTCTGTCGAAACTAAAGAAACTCCATAGGTGTTTTCCGGCCTCCAGAGGATCGTTGGGAACACCTTGTCCTTCTATGGATCCGCTTGTGCGTATCACCCATATACTGAAGATGCGTAGGCATGTTCGGAGGATCGTTTCATAAATTCACATATTTTCATCTATTTATGCCTTTGGAACAAGTAGCTGAACAATATGCTTACTTAAACCCGCTGAACAATATGCTTACTTCATTCCGCACTCTTCCTTTTTGCCTTCTGGTACAGAGCTCCGTTAAGAAAGAAAAGTCACCAAAAACACAAGAGAAAGTGTGTTGGCCACAAAAATGCCGTATTGATCGAAAAACAAAGAAATGGCCGGTGTCCCATGAGTTAGAAGATCAACAGAAAGGATCGCATTTTAAAATGACATTACTATATTATCCCCAGGTCTTTGGACCCTGCATGATTATGGAGACAATGCAGTACTATAGCAGAAACCCTGTCGGCGACAATGTGTTCAATCTTCCACCATTATCATGACATAAATGAAGATCAACAAATCGGAAGGAACCATGTTGATGCTGCTCAAGACATTCAGGACTTGCATCAAGCTAATCAATCAATCAATTCAATGCTGTTCACCACATAGCATTCAAACGGACATATATTAACCGAAAACTACTGTACAATATGCAACATGCGTTAACATGCAACACTAAAGAACATATAAATCAGACCATTAAAGATGACGGAGACATTTTCAGAGTTCGGAGAAAAGCTCACAAACCTGCATTGAGAAACCAACATGTACCAAGCAGACCACTCTTCCGTCAACAGTTTCCAGATTCTGCACACCCTGGACATCTCACAAAAGGAGTCTGGACCAAACTTTGATCTCTGTTTACCACAATGACTTAAGAGTATATACTCTGCTTCACAATTTCTCCCAGCCCTAAAAACCATACATGAACAATTTTAAACATCACTGACTGCATTTAAGGAGAGTCGTTTTCAGTTACAAACCTTTTTGTCCTCCAGACAACAACCAACTACAAGACATGCCTAAATTATAATTAAGAGAATTGACCTTAAACTGATACCTAGAAGCAAAGTTCTAAAATACAATGAGATAACTACTAAAAAAGGCTAAGAATGTAAGAGTCGAGCAACATGGGGAATCGGACAAACTTCGTAATACAACAAATCAGTCTCCCTCCTCAAGTCAAAATCTCTGTGCCACAGATGCAATCATTTACAACAACAGAAATGAATCAGTTCTCCTGAGTCCAGATCTTCACCGTCTTGTCATTCCCAAGTGCACCAGAAGCAATTATGTTCTTAGTTGGGTGACATGATACTGATATAACAGTGTCAGTGTGACCTTCCAATTTCTGAACTACCTTCCTGCTTTGCAACTCCCACAAGTACAAACAATTATCTTCAGAACCACTTACAATGTATATCCCATTTGTCACAGAAAATGCGGAAGAAATGCAGAATCTCGAGCTTTTGTGACCGGTGTAAGTCTTTAGACATTTCCCAGTTGAAAAGTTCCAGAGCCTCTGCAGACGCAAGATAGAAATTCCAGATCAGCTGTATGCAATAATTACTTCCAGAAAATGAATTTAGTGCTCAGTTGCTCATGTTCTTCTTCTTTATTTTTTTTGTTTCATAAAAGAAAATGAAGATATGGGAGAGAGGGAAGGCCCGGAAGGGTAGAGAAGAAAGAGATGACATGAGACGGGAATATTTGCCTCCCCATTCCTCGCTCCCTCTCTAAAAAGTAAAAAGGTTAGTGAATGTGCATGTAATAATAACCGCTCCAGTTTATCAAATTGTTTTAACATAGTCAATTGCTCTCCCTATTGTACTTTCATGCATATAAAATCATAACCAAAGGATAAACCCACTTGTTTGTGTTCAAATCATGCACAGGGAACACACCAAAAATTGCAAAAGGAAATGGACAGAAAACCAAAAAGTATTAGAAATGTGGTGAAGCATGTCAAAAAAAAAAAAGGGAGCATTACCAATTTACCACAGGAAATACCCACCCTAAATCAGTTTTCCAAGGAAAATTTATTGAAACTACAATCAAGTTCAAGCTGCATTGTTCAAAAAAGCACGCAAAAAGCAGTAAAGTCCAATCTGTCGGATGCTGAAAGCAATGTGTCGAATGTGGCATCAACAGATAAACCTGGCCGAAAGAACTAGTTCAGCTGTTTCAGAACCAATTATCAGGCATTTCGCCTATAAATAAATAACATCATACGAAAAGGTTGGAAACTTGAGTAAGAACAACGGAATTCATATTTTGTCATGAGTCCCCTCCTAACGTCTACTTTCCACTACCCAATTAACAGAGTTCTAATCAGTACTTAGCCTCCACCACCATGAATTTTGAAGCTCTCAATGAGCATACAAAGCAATTCACATGAAACATGATAATCATAAATTACGAAAAACAAGAAGATATGGGGATTGGGATTTTACCAGAGTGTCATCCAAAGTGCCAACAAGAATGAACTTTCCATTAGGCGCAAACTTAACAAACGAAACCGGAGGATTCTCATCATCAATCAATGTCTTGGTGCAGTGGCCAGTGGAGGCATCCCAGGTCCTGCACAACCCATCGTAGCTGCTCGAAACGATAACCGAGCCATCCCGATTGAAATCAACGGCGGTGACAGGGTCGGAGTGAGCCGGCAAAACCTTCAAGCATGTCCCGGTCTTGACATCCCAAATACGCACCGTTTCGTCGAAGGAACCGGAGACGATCATATTGGACTGAGGGTTGAAGTTGGCGCAGAAGACGTAGTTGGTGTGGCCATGGAGGGTCTTGATGGTTTGGCCGGTGGCGACGTCCCAGAGGCGGAGGGTCTTGTCGTCGGAGGCGGAGACCATGAAGCGAGAGTCGGCGGAGAAGGCGAGATCGGAGACGCCCTGGGAGTGGCCTTCGAAGGTCTGGGCGGCGGAGATGGTGGGAGTGGAGGAGTCATCGGGCAAGGAAAGGGAGTAGGTGCGGATGGTCTTGTCGGCGGAAGCGGAACCGAGGAGGCGGCCGTCGGAGGAGAATTTGACGCCGGAGATGGCGCTCTTGTGGCCCGTTAGGGTTTCGCAGAGGGTGTAGGGTTTGAAGGTCTTGGATGGTTCCTTCGACATTGGCGATTTGATTTGGTTTAGGTTGCTGATTTTGGGGGGTTTGGATTTCCGGGGTTTTAGGATTTTCGGAGGGACTGTGACTGCGAGTGAGAACAGCTCAAGTGCCCGTTTGGATCATTGGAAAATGAGTCCGGACGGATAAGAGCATCTCCAAATAAACCCGTAAAAACTGTTGCAGAGACATATAACAACAAAAAATAAAAATAAAAACTTTCTAAAATTTAGCCTTCAATTTTTATGTGGTGCCAACACCGCTGAGTCGATTAAAGACAAAGCTTTTGCTGTTAAATTTAACAGCAGCTGTTAATTTATTTAATGATTTTTTAATAAATGTGATGCAATATATAATAAATGTTGTGAATTCAACTTTTGATCGCACCTAAACAAGTCTGCTGGCGTGCTGCGCGTTTTTATTCTCTTTAATTTATTGTGTTTTGTCCTTTTGATCAACCCCTCTCGGAAGTTTTCCGTTTCTACGAGACAACCTCTCTTGGAAGTTTAGCTTTTTAAATACTTTTACATTTTGGAATCTGCTCCAAGTCATCAAATCTGTCAGAGTGGGTTACAGGTCCTTTTCCTATAGTGAATAACAAATCCAAGAGTAAGGAACCGGATCCCTTTATGATCCAATAAAACTGAGCCTGCTGAGCAAGCGATCCGAGCGATTGAAATTTGATCCAACGCTACAAACAAGGGACCCTCTAAAAGTTATAATAATTGTAGTCGTTGGATCAAATTTCAACTGTCTGGATCGCCTACTCAGCATATGAATCTGGAGGGGATCCGATTTCCAAGAGTAATTGTTAGTAGTACTTTAAGTATTTATTTATGATTTTAGTCTCTATAGCATTATCTTAGTATTTAATATATCTAGAGGTTCTGGATTCGATGCTCCGAACTAGTAAGTCTACTTGATTGTGGGCAGGTCATGGTGAAATTTTCCATAGCTTCTTTAGGCCTTGAAGAGGTGGATAATCGTGGCTTGACACCAATCGTCCCCTTTTTAAGAAAAAATAAATAAATAAAAAAATTGTACAAAATGTCAAATTACCACATAAGCCATCAAATATCATTTTGATGTTTAAAATTTGACATTTCTTTTAAGGGTTTTTATCCAAAATGGTCCATGAGATTTGCATAACACATCATTTTGGTCCCTGAAATTGAAAATCAATAGAAATGGTCTCTGAGATTATCTACCATCCATTATTTTGATCATTCCGTTAAAAACTCCATTAAGTATCCCAAAGCTCTTGATCGGAAGTTTGGACAATTTTCAAAGCTTCGTAACTCAATTGTTTCTTAACCAAATTTGACCCATAATATATCCAAATGAAGATAGGAAAGTGTAGAACAAGATTATGCCCATTTGGAAGCCCAATGGTTGCTGGAGATAGCCGGAAAATATCCTGAAAGGTCACTGGTCCGCGAGAAAACTGGAAAACTCGCCGGAAACTGGGTAAACTTTAAACGTTCATAACTTCTTCAATACTCAACAAAATCGAGTGATTCAAAAACAAAAATCATACTTCTCGACGAGACGAAGCGAATGGTATCTTTTCAAATGCTAACTCGCCATGGTTTGGCCGGAAAACGGCTCGAAAGTGGCTGTCTTGGTCGTCAAGTTAGCCACTTTTGAGCCGTTTTCCGGCCAAAGTAAGGCGAGTTAGCCATTGAGAAAGGTACCATTCTCTTCGTCTCGTCAAGAAGTATGATTTTCATTTTTGAATCACTTGATTTCGTTGAGTACTAAAGAAGTTATGAACGTTTAAAGTTTACCCAGTTTCCGGCGAGTTTTCCAGTTTTCCAGCGGAACAGTCACCTTTTAGACTATTTTCCGGCCATCTCCGGCAACCATTGGACTTCTAAATGGTATAATCTTATTCTATACTTTCCTATCTTCATTTTGATATATTATGGGTCGAATTTGGTTAAAAAACGATTGATTTACAAAGCTTTGAAAATTGCCCAAACTTTCGGCCAAGAGCTCCGGGACACTTAATGGAGTTTTTAACCGAATGACCAAAATAATGGATGGTGGATAATCTTAGGGACTATTTCTATTGATTTTCAATCTCAGAGACCAAAGTGATGTGTTATGCAAATCTCATAGACTATTTGGGCTAAAATGCCTTCTTTTAAAGATGTTACAAGGCGAAAGGGAACCCTAAATCCTTTCTAAAGGAAAACTAACGAAAAGTCCAAAAAACTTCCCTTTTAATGAAAATCCCTTTTTAAAGGTATAGTGAATAGTACCAGGGAAAGGTATAAATGTGTTTTTTCGTTAAAAGTGAACAGTACCGGAAGTGTTTTGTTAAAACTCCCAATTTCTAAACTATCTATTAACAAAACTCTCTTGACAAACAAAGAGGGTTGAAAAAACAATTTGATCTTCTATTACAAAATAAAATGATGAGTTGTAATGTAATTTCGCAAAAGACAAATTTTGTTGGTTTTTCTTCTTTCCTCACTCACATGTCATCATAGTATTTCTCTAAGTTTTAAATTTTAAAGAATAAAAGTTTAAACCTATTTCATGTTCCTTCTCTCTGTTTTTCACATTTCTCTCGAACTTCTCTCTTCCATATATATATATATATATATATATATATATATATATATTTTTTTTTTTTTAAATTATATTTTTACAGTGTATATGTGTGGTTTCATCTTCAAACCGTTTAATTTTTTCAGTTGTATTTGAAGATTAGCACTATTAAAACAAGTTGCTCGAATCGAAAATCGATTGGTTATCTAAATGAATAAAATAAATGAACAACTCATTATAAGAATAAGAAATTAAATAGTTCTACTGGTAAAAGTGAAGATATGTAAATACTTTTACACAATTTATATTGGAAAAAATTGTTAATAATGATCATGTTTTTCGTATGTTATCAATTATACGATCGCGACATCATCAATTTGATTTGTTGTGCCGTTAAAGTTTGATTGTTATATTGTTAATTTTGTATCATTACTATAAGCTCAAAATTTTCTACAACGAATAACAAAAGAGCATGTGTAGAAGTTATTTGAATTATCATATTGAAATTTGAGTTATAAACTCGTTTTTTGCCTTGCTTTTGTTTAAAAATTTATTGCTTTGTTCTTTTAGTTCTCTACGTTGTAGGTTGGTGCTAGAAGCGACAGAGACAAGTACTTACAACTTCAAAGAAATGAAGCAATTAACACACAGGAAAGCTGTAATAAGTTTGATAACATATGTACACAGCACTAGCACTAGCACTATATTCCGCGAGACGGAGGAGTTTCAGAAGACTAGACATACCTCTTTTAACCAACCCCTTTCATTTATCTTCTTCCTCCTATCCAAAAACCCCCCTCTTTGCATACAGTCAGTAAAACTACCTGCCAAGTTAACCTCACAAAGACCCTAACACTACAACACGCTTACATGCGGGGAACAAGATAGCGAACAAAGAACGATAAGGTTAGAGAAGGGGTAAAAAGTAATTACAACAACACTACCGAAGATTAGAAGGGAGGCCTGTGCATCAGGTTTATCTGGAACCAAAAGAAATTGGCCCTGTACAGAACGTGGGATAAATCTGAGCAGTTGAATGGATTATACGCGTACCTTGAATTGTACGACTGTGGCCTACATATAAATCTACTTGGCTGCTACTCGTTATATCAGGAGGACCCCTGTACAGATGTAGCCTCAAAACTAGCACTCCACCACTACAATCATTGCAAATATCTTGTTCTGCTTGGTAAAATCAACACTGAAAGAAGACACTGGTATACAGATTTTACCATCTGCTGAAGCTTGAGTTCTCTGTTACTGGATATGATTTTCGCAAATCTTGAGGATGTTTATCGATAGTTCCAAACCACGGACTTGACCTTCCACCAACCCAGTGCTCACTACTTGTCCTCATACTCATACAGGCTGAAGGAGACTGATCATGTGACAGTAAGTAATACGAACTGTGGTGTTCCTCTCTGCAAAAAGACCGAGTCAAATCCAAATGCCCCCGGGGCAATGACCTTGGACCTAACTCTTGAGAGTGCTGAAAGGTGGAAGATGATCTACAATACATATGCCCCATGCCACGACAAGGACCTAAAGAAGCATATTTTCCGGAATCCAAATCTGGTGATTGCTCCCTAGCAGAAAGCCCCAGATGGGGTGTCGTTGTAAAGTCTTCTTCTATTGTTATTCCCTTCTTAGATGCAAGGTCCATGATCTGTCTCTCATCAAGTCCTAACCCCATAAGCAAGTCCCACATGTTTCGCAGTGCTTCCCGTTGGTTGTTAATCACTTGATCCCTCATTGCCATTTCAAACTGAAGCTCAGTATTTGCCATTCCCTATATTAATCAAAGTAAAACTGTTACGCTAACGGAAAGTTTACCACAAATATGCAAAAATAAGAAATTGAGCTGTAGAATATATTAAATACGGTAATACTGATGCAACTCAGCAGTTAGCAGTATACTAATGCAACTCTAAGAACATCTTATGAAAACTTCTGTCATTGGCATTAGATAAGCATTTTTCTTGAGAGAACATAAAATATACGCCAATGATCTTGCTCAAGTTTTTTTTTGGTAAAGAGTTTCAAATAAATGCATATTCAACTCAAAACAGTCATTTCCTAATTTATTTTGTCCAGCATATGTATATTCAGTCTGGGTTTAATCAACTCACCAAGAGCCTGTATTGACTAAGAATACGCAAGTACGTTTTATTTCCATTGTTACTAATGGCCTCCTCAATCATATTTTGAAGATTGCATCGATGCTTCTCATTTGCTTCGATTTCCTACAAAAAGCAGAGTTGGCAACTTGGCAATAAAATCAAAAGCTGATAAAAGTTGTATTTTTATTTTTGTGAGTTTGATTACAGCTGAGATATTACCATATGGTAATTAACACCAGCTTCATCATTGTCCCGGATGTTATCCAGAATAACTTGTCGCCTCGTTCTCATGGCCTCTAAAATTTCACCATCGTTTCCAATAGCCTGTAACACAGTAAAGGTACTCAGGAATTAGTTTATATTATCAGAAAAAAATTATCTCAAATTTTCAATAATCATATCATATTCAGTTCCCCAATAAAGTAAATAAATGCACAAAAGTTAACATTATTTCATCTCCAGATCTGGTTGAAGCTACAAAACGTCTTTACAAAACAAGAAAAGTGGGAACAAAAAGAAATTATAGTCCATAACAAAGTCGTTTCTGGGGAATGTCATGGCTTTTATTCGGAGCAAAAAATCTGAACTAATTTAATTGAGATGAATTGTGGATGCTACAAGACAATGTGCAGAATACAAACTCTTTTCAATAAAGCTGCATTGTATGCGGGACCTTCTAACCTGTTGTTTTGCTATAGCATCATCAAGATGTTGGAGTTCAATCCGGTTACGAAGGTTGGTTTCCTCAAGCTCAAATGATGCCTTCTGTAAGTTTATCCTTTCCTGAACATTTTCACTGGTTTCATGGCTCAAAATATTCAACCACAAAAGTTCATCGTCTGCAGCCTTTTCAACAGGTTTGACACTTAGCTGTGATTCCTTTTCAGCTAGTTCTTCTCTCAATTGACAAACCTCAATCTGCAGTCCAAAATAGGTTATCTTCCAAGAAAATAAAAGTTGTAAATAAAATCTTATAGATGAAACCAATTCAACCACTTACCTGAAGACTGTCAATCATTTGTTGGTAGTCTGATACATGGGTATCAATAGTGCCAATGTTTTTCTGTGAAGTAAACATGATTGTTCTTAGAATTTCAGTGCATATATAAAAGTACAAGTCTAGCCTGTGATACACGAGTACAAGAAAAGAAATTTTCTGCAAATCCGACAAATTCGTGCATAGAAGAAACCCATATGAAAGACAAAATTGGTAGTTTGACAAAGGCAATATGCAGCATAGACAAATCACTCAACAAAGAACCACATGCTAGTATGCAACATAAGTGGAAAGCTAAACCACAATGCCAATTTTAAAATTGTTAATTTCTTAATAGCGTACTACAATTGAGATCATGACGGATTAGTAGATTAATCAATCTCAGAATGACAACTGAATATTAATCATCTTCAAGTCGAAATGGACTACTACTTAATCATGTTTTGATGTTCCAAATTGAATGCCTTCATGCATATTTGGCTCTCACCTGGATGTGTGTCTTTATCTCCTTTGCTCGATCAGCATATTTCAAGGTATTCACAGTGTGATGATATTGACTGTCCAAAGGGGATACAGTAGCAACCATGATAGTTTGAGAATTGCCACTCAAACCATCTTTGAGTATTCGTGTCAATTTGCTGCAAAACTAATAACATTAACTACAGTAGCAGGAAGCTAACTACAGCAGCAGGGAGGACTTCAGGATAAAAATTACAATCATATACCTATTCCGGTAAGGAACATAAGCAAGACCCTTCTTTTGCTGTTTCCCAAGTGCATTTATGCAGTTTGCTAAAGCAAGAAGTGAACGGTTAATATTTGCTCCATCCCTTAACTTTTGGCCTCCAATGCTTGTTTCCGAAGCTCGTTCGCTACCAGCAAGATCCACAAGTGCGAGTTTTCCTCGCATTACTTGATTACGATACTTGTTTCTCTGTTTCCTTTTTACTTTTATTTCCAGCACTGCATGTGATCTGGTAAACAGGAAAAACTTTGTATGAATATTAAGGTTACACAGTTACACTTTACTTTCAAAATGTAGCATGGTTTTGCTGATTTTGGTGGAACCATGAAAAAAAATATAGCACCTATTACTTTAAATGCTTGTTACTAGTATTGTAACTTCTGTGATCTGCATTCAATTGTAAAATATTCTCAACTTTTGAAAATAAACTCCACACAGAATTTTTCTATTTGATGTAGTACATTTTAATAGTTGAATTGTGATTTGTTGTTTGAAACGAATCATACGCAAGTATAACCAAGACACCTGACAACAGAAGAATTCACAGAACCTATTGAACAGGCACCTAAACCTAATAAAGCTATACAGTTGTTGGTATCTAAGGTATGGTAGAATCTGTAATAGAAGGTTTAGGCAAATGAAATTGGAAAAGAAGTGGTTTCTATGTACAGCCTATTGTCCTAAGCATGATTAAAAGTTTAAAACTCAAATGGACAACAACAACAATTGTATGTCCACAGCACACAAATGAATTCAACCTACCGAGAAGATGTTGCATTAGCCTCTGTGCTTTCAGTTTTCCGTCGGCTATTCCCCAAGTTTAAGAGTTCAAGAATCTTATCTGCTGATTGTACCTGAATAAGTAAGACATGTCACAAAGGATGAGTAAGAACCCTTCCAAAAGTACATAATTGGTTCGTCCAATTCAAGAATCACTTTCATATTAGTGCTATAAAGAGACTCAAAAGAACTAACAAATTACTTTTAACAAAAAGAAAAAATAAAAATACGGAAAGAGATTGACAATTATTCACAGATGGTCAAACCAGATGCAAATAGATGGCCAAGTGTCAACCTTGATACACCTCAGCCCAGCAACAATTACTCCTTGCTCTGGGTCCTCTCTGAGTTCCAAATGGCCAGATGACTTTTCAAGCAAATCATAGATGACCTAAATATTGTGGAAATAAAATATGAAACAATTTTTTCAAAAAGAACAGAGGCACTGTTAATGAATTTAATTTCTTAATAAATTGCATGTCCCCACCTCATTGTAGACTTCAAGATATGAACAAGTAACTTCAAATTCAGCAGAGTTCTTGTCCTTCTTTATTAGATCAAAAATTGTATGCAGACTGAGAACCATAAGTCCTGGATCATCTTGTGTACCAACCATCGTATAAGTTTTACCACTGAAAAAGTAAAGTGACAAAGTTCAAGACATTCTGGAGAATATTAAGTAATGGACAATGCAAATTATGAATGGTGAGATCATACACTGAACATAAAGCATGACCACTTTACTTATACAGTTTTTTTAATTTGCACATCTATACATTGACCTCAGAACTGAAATACATACTCCAAGGACTGGGGTTTAGTGAGGTTGAACGACCGACTTGCATAAATGAACATTGCCTCACTTGGTAAAGTCAAGCAAAACCTTGAGACCTTGAGAGGTGGAAAAAAAAAAAAACAAAAACAAAAAACAAAAATATAGCGGTTTAGTACCTCCCGGTAGAACCATATGCAAACACAGTTGCATTGAGGCCGTGAACAACCCCAGATATCACGGACGATATGCATTTTGTGTAGACATCCTGGATATATTCAAACGTTGTCAAGACATATACTTTAAATACAAGCAACCAAAAAAATATAAGAAACTATACCGAATCAAGTGTTTCAAGCAGATATATACACCATAACAAATCATGAGAAATAAAAAAGCATAAGATTCGGTATTCGATGTACCAAATTAGAAGAAACCGGATCGAACACATGATCAAAAGAATACTTTTTTTCCTTTGTCCGGTTCTGTATTCGTTCAAGGTAGTCCTTTGACAGATCAGGATCTAACACAAGCACCTCCTACAAGTAAAATTTCAAATTCCGAATAATATCATTCAGATTCCACAAATTCACATAAAATTCAAATCAAAGTATACGCCAGCCCAAACCTTATTGTCAACTACGCGAACAATGTCGCGACCGCGCTCTCTCAGCCTAAACGGCCTGCATTTCACAGCAACCTGCAGCAATGCGAGCTCGAAATCAATTACCTGAAGGCTGAAACAAGGCAAATGCAATTTCTGTGATGCTGTGAAATCTACACAGCAGCAAATACTAACCGTGAGTGTTGTAGTTTTCTTCGTCGCCGGAGCTCTAATGGTAGGCATGTTTTATCAACATCGGTTCATCTTCCGCCACCACCACCACCACGAAAACCCTAAACCCTAACAGTCGGAGCAGGTCAACGCAGCTGAATTTCTGAGTGTTCGTTTTCCACAATTCAAAATATTAAAAAATTCATTAAGCCTTTGAAATCGCATTTGCTCCGGATTCCTTCAAAATTCCTCTACATTTCAGGAAACGGCATTTTCTTCGGAAATCGAAGCACGAATCGAAGAGCAAGAAGACGTGGGACGAACGACTAAAGGGCGTGTTTCAGCAGCAGGAGAGAGAAAATGACAAAATCTCTGTCAGATGAGAAGGGAAATGATTCATTGCTCTCCGCGTACCTTAGTAATGTAGCGTATTGTAATAAATGGGACCAGCTGGTTACTGATCAGGGCAATTAACGCGGGTAAATGAGATGAGACTTGGCCATAAACCCAAGGCAGCCAATCCTTTCTGAAATTAATATTTTAATAAACAGTACATGGTTATATTTGCTTTCATCTTCAACTAAAGATCATATGCTCGTTTTAGTTTTATTACAAAAAACCGTCTCTAACCGAGGGCCAGAAGGTCATAAGGCCAAACATAATTTATTATTTAAATTTAATATTATTTAATATTGTTTCATATTGTTTAATGTTGTTTCATATTACTTAATTTAATTTAATGTTGTATAATGGCTTAGGAAGTTATAGGAAAAAAATAGAATTTTAAAAAAACAATTTTAAAAATTTTGTTAAAAAAAAAAATCAAAAATAACGGCTAACTGACGTCAGCTAGCCGTTGTATTTGAAATTTGGCCTAGCATTCCTGTCGGATATAATTGACAAGAATAATTAACAATACTGTCGGTTATATCCGACATGAATACTCAGCCCTCTGGCCCAGCCTGGAGCTGGTTGGATTGGGCCAACCCTTTAGCCCTTTGGTCTTTTGGCATTTTCAGATTCCGTGGGGCCCACGAACCCTCTGACCTAGCCTTCAGTTAGAGACGGTTTCGGGCTATTTTTGACCCTTTGGACCCTTCGGTTGGAGATGGCCTGAGGAGGGAGACTGGTGTTAAGGCCATCTCTAACCGAAGGGTCCAGAGGACCAAAAATAGTCTGAAAACCATCTCTAACCGAGGGCTAGGCCAGAGGGCTCGTGGGCCCCACGGAATCTGAAAGGGCCAACCGGCTGGCCTAAAGGAGCTAGTCAGCCTTGGGCTGGGCCAGGAATTTAAGAATTGTTGTCAGATATAACCGACAACATTGTTATTAATCCTGTTGGTTATATCCAACATAAATTCTTAAACAAATTTTTTAATCCAACGGCTAGCTGACGCCAGTTACAGTTGGATTCAAATTTTTTTTTTTTTTTTGGTTTTTTGGGCCAATTTTTTTTGGATTCCTATAAATACCTAAACCATTCCTCACAAAATTTTTACCATTCCTACACCATTTCAAGTCTCATATTTTCTTACCTCTTTCAAAAATATTTCCTTCAATTATTTCAATAATTTTCAAATGGCCTCGTCTGCAATAAAAAGTAGGCTTGGACCCGAAAAGAAGATGAAGCTCTTTGCAGGACTTATAGATGGGTGTCGGAAGATAGTGTTAGGGGGAGTTCTCAAACAAATGAAGGTGTTTGGACTCATGTGTCCAAAAAATACTTAGAGTTCTACGAAGGCATCACTCCACTGAATGTTCGAAACCATGAGAGTTGTTCTTCAAGATGGAAGAAACATCGTCACCCAAGTTTGAACAAATGGCATCGAGCACTATTAGCAGCCACAAGTAAACATGAAAGCGGTGCTAACTACTATGACGAAGTAAGTGCTTGCACAATTTATTTTAAATATTTAATTATATTACATTTAATTTCATGAATTACTTTCCTTTAATTTTTGTAAATACATTTAATTATATTACATTTAATTTCATAAATTAATTTCCTTTAATTTTTGTAATTTTATTTTCTAGGTATGCCAAGTAGAGGAATTGTTTATAGAGGGCAGCTCGAAACCCTTTTAGTTTCATAGTTGTTGGAAAATTTGTAAAGGGTGGGTGTTATTTGAAGATCCACCTTAACATAGAGTAGCGCCGGTGTTCAAAACTGCATCCTCAGCTGCAAATATGGATGAAGATGGATCTCCTACCATTCAACAAACAATGGTAGAAAATCCGCCTTCGGGTGAAGGTTCCATACCTAGGGCTATGGGACGAAACAAGGCATGAAGGTTGAAGGGAAAGGGTAAGGCAAATGATGATTACGCCACTTTACAGGAAGTGGTGGCCTCATTGCGATTAATGGCAGAGCAAACTGCCCTTGAGGCGGAAGAAATGAACCGTAGGCATGAAGAACGGGCCAAACAAATACAAGAAGAGATGGATGATAAGAATATGGAAATGAACGCTTCAAATTACACCCCAATGAGTAAGGCCTACTTTGATAGGAAGAAAAAAAAAAAAGAAATTATGACTCGACGGCAGTTGTTTAACTCTGACTATACTCCTACAATTGGGGGATGATAAAGATGATGTTGATTATGGATATTAAATTTAAGTTGTTCTAGTTTTGAAATTTAAGTTAATGTTGTTTTTAAATTTAATTTGTAGTTTTTAAATGTAATTTGTTATTTTTAAATTTAAATTGTAGTTTTTAAATATAAGTTGTAGTTTTTAAATATAAGTTGTAGTTTTTAAATTTAAGTTGTTGTAGTTTTTAAATTTAAATAATAAATTATGTTTGGCCTTATGACATTTTGGCCCTCGGTTGGAGACCCTTTTTTGTGACAGGGCTAAAACGAGCCCTATGGCCCTTTGGCCCTCGGTTGGAGATGGAAACAAATATGGCCATGTATTGTTCATTAAAATATTAATTTCTTGGAGGGCCAAAGGGCTAAAATGAGCCCTCTGGCCAGCCTTTAGTTGGAGATGGCCTAAACAGTCCCAATTAGGGATGGCATGGTTTGATACGTTTTTTGAGTGAAATCGAAATGGAAATTAAATTTTTTTGTGGTTTGGTTAGATGCGGTTTTGAAGCCAAAACCGAAATAAAACCAAATTGTTTGGTTTGGTTTGGTGCGATTTCAAACAGTTTCGGTTCGGTTTGGTTTTTAAGAAAAATGTACATTTTAAAATACACAGCTATCTACGCATAAGACGGTCTCATTTTTTACACAATACATGAATTAATGAACCCATATTAACAGTTAGTACATTATGTGAGGATGTTTTGATAAACTATTTCCTTCTAAAATTAGGACAATATATGCAGCAAACAAACCTGTAGGGGTGGTTCAGTATGGGATCCCAAACCCGGTGGTTCAGTATGGGATCCCAAACCCAAAATGGGATCCTGAATTCCAAACCAAAAATTTTCCGGATGGCAATTTGAAGACCAATCCCAAACCAAAATTTCAGTACTCCCAAATTTCATACAAATTGAAATAGCAATCATTCATACCAAGTTAATTAACATGCAACCAAAATAAAATAAGTAACAAAACCAAAAGCAAAAAAATAAGTTACAAACCTAATATGTTTGAAAACTAACAATACAATTTTTTGATTTCATGTTGAAAAACTAGACACATTTGTGGGAGGTTTGTACCGGCAGATGTCGCGATAAAGGGCTATGGTTACTACATGTAGACCACACTAGTTATATTGCTACTAGTAGTTAGCAACAATTCAAATGTATAATTATACATATATATATATATATATAAAATTTTCGGTTCGGTATGAGATTATCAAAAGATCGAGTAGACAATACTGAATTTCGTACCGAAATTTTGGGATTGGTTCGGTATTTCATCTCGAAAATTTCGGGAATTTTGGTTTGGGATCGAGATTTTTTTTTTGTTTGGTTCGGGATTTTCAAGAATTTTTTCAAGCCTTACAAATTTGTAGTAAGCAAACCTGCAGCAAACGATGCACGATGATATTCTACTAATTCTAGTGTGGTTGAGTAGATATTAAATGCATGGAACTCTAATAAACAACCAATTAAACATGACATCTAATATGGACATCTAATTAAATGTTTATTAGTATTTGTGGTGTGGTTCGGTTTTGGTGCGGTTTTCAAAAGCCAAAACCAAAACGTTTCCTTACATTACGGTTTGGTTTCAAAACTGCAAAACCAAACTGTTTGGTGCGGTTCAATTTGGTTTGTGTTTCGATTTCGGTTTTCGGTTCTAAGTGCCCACCCCTAACTGCAATCTTAGTCCGATCAATCAAACAATTCCTCATAACTACATCAAGTGGCTCAATGAGAAAGGCGCGGACTGCGGCTCCCCAATAAACTAAAACTATAGGAGGTCTCAAGTTCAATGCTCTGACCTGGTGAGTCTGCTTGATTATGGCCACGGGCATAGTGAATTCCCCATAACATCTTCGGGGCCAAAAGGAGTAGATAACCGTGACTTGCCACCAGTTGTCCTCCTTTTTCTCAAAGAAAAAAAAAATCAAACAACTCCTTATGAAATTTACTCTAAATATGTGATCACAAGTAATGTATCACATGTGTTTTGGGGCACAAGAAAATTTTCTCTTCTTATTATGATCGTGAAAGGAGGGTTTTAAAGCCTTGTTTGGAGTGGACCAAACTAAAAAGAAGGAAAGCCATGTGAAGGAGATGGTAATCTTGGCTTGAGTTGCATGCACGTGTGTTTGGAAAAGTTAATGAATCAATGCCTCGAATGGAACTTTAAAAAAATTCAAATTTGATTTTAAATGTTTTTCTCTAAAGTTTCATGTTACTGAAAGCTTCTTGAGGGAGATTTTTTTTTCCTTTCAACATGGTAATTTTGATAATCCCCGTTTAATTATTTAAATTTTAATTATATATATTTTTTATTTTTTATAATAACCTAAAAAGGCAGAATGTCAACTTTAAAGAATTGGTCTGGTGAAAAGTGAGAAAAGATTTGAAATCTCTAACTCGAGCTCAAACTCTCACGAATGTATTTCTTGGGATCACCGGTATACTACCCCCTCGTGATATTAGAGTTGCATGAGAAGGATTATTAGTTTGCTATCATAGAGAGCAAATGTTAGCAAATATAGATTATAACAGTTGGTCAAGAAAGTGCACTCATATACTATCATCTATTAAAAATGGATGCCACTGATTTAGTAAATGTGCAAGGTGTATAGTCATTGTTAAGAGGATTCTATAAAAAAAAAGAAAAGAATTAGAATGTCATTTTCTTCAGAGGCTTTTAGATATGAGTTAAAAACCAAATGATTGAAATCACTTAAAGGGTTTTTAGAAAGGAAAACTAATGAAAATGGTTTGAAAACTTTGAGTTTTAACAATAAGGACAAAATAAAGGATAAAATGAATAGTACCATGATTGATTTTTTAGTGTAAAAATGTGGTTTTTCGTTAAAGTGAACAGTACCGGGAGCTTTTCGTTAAAGTTCCATTTTTAGAACCATTACTTAACAAAAATGCAAGTTAATTTTGAAAAAAACACTTGAAGTGTTATATGAAAGAAACACATAATTGATGCTTCTTCTGAAATGCACTTCGAGTGCTTTTAAAATCTAAATTTTTTTTACCTAAAACGTTTTCAGCCATTTTAAAAACTGGTCGGTAGAAGCATATGAATAAAAATAACTCCAAATATGTAAGGATCAAAATCACCCCCAAAAAAACAATAACAAGATGAATAGATCGGAAAAAATGACTACGATGGAAATGATTCAAGATATAGGGACCATAATGACAACTAGGATTGTAAATGGACAAAAATGAAATAGTAATTGATACTGAGGGACCACTACTGTAATCTCCCCTTTTAATACGTTCTGGACAAAGACAGTGCATTCTGCATTGTATTGAACTTTTAAGTCAGTTGAGTGGGATCCAAGAAGCCAAAATTTATTAATTAAATGGACATTGTTTGCCCATTTGGTATGGTGCCTCCATCCTACTTTCGGTGAAAAGTGAAAAGTGAAAAGTGCAAAAGATTTGGTATGGTGTCTCCATCCTATTTTGTTATTTTATGGTAAAAAATAAGCTTTTATTTCACTAACAGAAAAGTTATCCGTACAAAACACAAGGAGAGCCTTTTAACAAAGGTGATGCTACTTATTACGTGGCTTAACGAAAATTTATTTTTTTTAGTGTAAAATGTTGATGTACGAAAAAAAGAAAAAAAAAAGGTGGTGCTATCCACAAATGATCTTTATTTTCTACACATTTTTTTTTTTCAATTTTAGGCTGTTAGATCAAATAAATTAAAATAATCAAATAACAAAAATTAACAGAGTGTGAAAAAAATAAAAAGAGATGTATGAATAGTATCACCTTTAACAAGCTGTCCTCTATAATCATGAGCCTAACTAATTCTATGAAATATGACGAGTGTCATCATCTGAGGAGTTTATTATAAGGGATGTTTTTTATTCTTTTACACGCTAACGAAAGAATGTTGAAGACGTTTCTCATTGGGCGTGTGCATAATGTCCTAATGTGTCCAAGACAAGCCCAGCTGTACATATTAAGAAGATTCATATTCTTCTTTTTCGTGTCATTTCGGCTTTTTTTTTTGGTTCACAAAAAAAGATAGAGTGATATTTTATTAATTATCACAAAATACACGAGTATTGTACATAGGTTTAATGATCAATCAATTGATTTGGAGTGAGTTCGCTAAATTAGATAAATAAGGGTAAGCCCTTAGAAGGTTACCACAAGCACAAACGCACAATAGTCAAGCGCACAATTGCTACTAGTATTAATCTGTTACAATAAACGATATATACAACAAGAGTTAAACTGGCAGCCACATTGGTCATCATTAATAACGAGACCACTTAAAATCATCGCACTAGAGCAAGACCACATCAAATCATTGTTGACAAACGAGACTACATAACTCATCGCTCAAAGGCGAACACCAATCTAGCCATCGTAACAGCACGACCACGACACTTGTGAGTGAAACACAACTACACTACTCCAAGAAGGGAACCATTGGTCAACTCATCACAGTAGACATTCCTGCATATTCACCGGTCGAGTGGGATTCAGGCATCCAAAAATCAAACACCACAAGATCAAGTCGCATAAGGCAGCGTAACCACCAGGTACCGGACGCCCAAACAAAGAAAAGCCGCCAAATATAAGTGCATTAGTCGGCACAACCACAAAATCAGTCAAAGAAAGTGTCACCAGCATGGAAAAAGAGTTGACGATGGTGGATCCAACCCACCTGCAACCATAAATCCGACCCCACACCACGAAATCAAGAGCCAAATCAAAGAACAACCTTGAGAGGGCATTGGGTATAAAATTGAATTCCATGGAAAAACTGCTCACAAATGGTGGGAGAGAAATGCGGAGTGGGGAGAGGAGGTACATGAAGGCAGAAAAAGGGGGTAAGCTCATGGTTAGAGGGCTGAGTTGTGGATGGGAAGGGAGGGGAGGGGAGGGGAGAAAAGGCTGGGATGGGGGAGAAAGGGGAGATAAGAAGGGAAAAAGGGCTAGGACGAGAAGGGATAAGCTGCCACTAGCCCCCAGCCATAGCCAAAGGCCGGCGGCTATGGAGGTAACATGCTAGGGTTTTTTGAAAGGAGAGAGATGGCTCTTGCCGAGAGAGGATCAGTGCGTGAGAGAGAGACAGGAACAAGTAGGAGGTCGCCTTTTACTTTCTTTAGGAACTAAATATTAAAATTAATGAGAAAAATTAATTTTTCTTCCATGAGGAGTTAAAAATTTAACGGTTAGAATTTGCATATAAAAATCTAAGAATGATAATTGCATTTTTCCTTTGGGAATGCACTCATTCCCCATGTACAAATAACATATTTTCATTGAAAAAACTTCCTAATCGAAACCATTCAATTTCTTAAAATTCATTTGTAGATCATCCCTACAAAAAATAATTTGGATTGGAGTTTGTTTAAATCCAAATGTATCAAATAAATCAACAGTGTAAGTACCAAGTTACATATTCAAGTTGAACTATCTATATATTTGATACATTTACATGACTATACGAACTGCTATACGAACTCCAGTTCGATTGAGTTTTTATAGGAATAATCTTCAAATTAAGATTAAGAAATCAAATAGTTATGATTATGAAATTTTTACGGTGATGATACATTCTTAAAGTGGGAAAATGAGCTGATTTCCGAGAACACAAGTATTATCCAGAAGTTTTGCAACGGGATTTTAATAAAATTGGTACGACTGAGTGCTGGGTTCTATTATAGCCAGACTCAGAATCAAATATCAAAACAATTTTGGATTTAAGGTTCAGGGTTTTCCAATACAAGAAGTCTGGATTATTTTCTCTAGTGAGGTCTCATTAAAGTTATCTTTAGTACCTATGAAAGGTAACTAAAGAGATGTCGCATCCCATGCATATGGAGAAGGATTCGAACTCTGGCCATGAAAAACAATCAACATCGCTGCTTCACCCACCCGTTTTATTCACCTTGCTAAATGGATGTTAAAATTGCAGCTCTAATGCAAGTGGTGAATAGCCCTTGTCCTTTCTCATCAGCCAGTCTTAAACCCAATTTTCTCCACATCCATAACGTACTTGGCGTTTGTGCATTGATCAGTCCATTGCGGCAACGCCACCATCGGAACCCCCAAACTAAAAGCTTACCAAGCCGAGTTCCAACCACAATGCTTCTATGCAACATAAGTGGAAAGATAACCACAATGTCAATTTTAAAACTTCTTAATAGCTAACTGCAAATGAGATCATAACAGATTAACAAATTGAGCAGGCGATCGTAGAATGAGTAACAGTTAGATGAACCAATTGAATAGGTCGAGATGCATATTTGGCGCTTACCTGGATGTGCGCCTTTATTTCCTTTTCTCAATCAGCATGCTTCAAAGTATTCACAGTGTGATGATGCTAACTGTCCACAGGGGATAGCAACCATGATCGTTTGAGAATTGCAACTCAAACCATCTTTGAGTATTCATGTCAATTTGCTGCAAAACTAATCACATTTAAGTACTGTAGCAGGAAGGCACAGCACCAGGGAGGACTTCAGGATAACAATTACAATCACATACCTAATACGGTGAGGAACATAAGCAAGACCATTCTTTTGCTGTTCGCCCAGTGCATTTATGCAGTTTGCTAGGGCAAGAAGTGCATGGTTAATATTCGCTCCATCCCTTAATTTTTGGCCTCCACTGTTTGTTTCCAATGCTTGTTCACTGCTAGCAAGATCCAGAAGTGCAAGTTTGCCTCGCATTAGCATTTCTTGATTCCGGTACTTGTTCCTTTCTTTTCTTTTTACTTTTATTTCCTGCACTGCATGTGATATGGTTAATGGGAAAACAAATCAATGGCAAGTATAACCAAACACCTGACCACGGAAAGATATTCATGGAAGCTGTTGAACATGCACCTAAATCTAGAAAAGCTATACGGCCTTTGGTATTTAAGGTATAGTAGAATCTCTAATTGAAGGTTTATAGAAATGAACTCTTAAGGATTGTGGTTTCTAAGTACAGCCTACTTTCCATCTGCAGCACACAAATGAATTCAACTTACCGAGAAGATGTTCCATTAGCCTATGTACTTTCAGTTTTCCGACAGCTATTCCCAAGTTTAAGAGTTCAAGAATCTTATCAGCAGATTATACCTGAATGAACAGTGTTTCAAAGGTTAACTCAATCCAAGTGGCACTAATAGCAGTATGGAGCTACCAATCTCTTTGCCAAATAGTTAACCATCTTTCTACGAGAAATACTAGAATCATTTTCTGTCCACTTGAGCATCAAACTATCTTTAAGTCCTCACTGTTGTGTCTACCAATAGTCCCGACAAGAACACTGCTCGTTCTTAAAATGGTGAAAACGAGTAGTGTCTCTCAAAATGATTTCTCTGCCCACAAGCTTGGAAATAAATTTGATGGCAGAATGACAATCATTACAAACTCTAAGGTTCTTCATGATCCTCAACGTCGTGTTCTCTGGAGTATTTATTAGCCCAAATGCAATGGCAAGTTTCTCACTGTGATGTTTAATTATCTTCTCCTTCACTTCTTCACCAACATCATGCAATACCGAGTCAGTGTCGGGAACAAAACCCATATTTTTAATCTCTTTCCATATCTTTTCCATCATCTTGTAGATTGCCTCTTTCTGCGTGTGAACTCCATCATCAACCCCAAACACATGAACTTTGTTTTGAATCTGAATCCAACTAAATCCTTGTTCTTTCTTCACTCCCTTATTCTTCATTGACCTTCTAACTTGTGCAGCTTCTTCCCATCTTCCTCAAGCTGAATACAGATTAGCAAGGGCTGAGTAGGCCCCACTGTTGTCTGGATCAATAAGCAGCAATCTTTCAGCTGCAACCTTTGCTACATCTACATTTTTATGAACCTTACAACAAGATAAAAGTGAACCCCAAGCTATAACATCTGGTTCAACTGGCAAACTTTGTATAAAATTGAATGCTTCTTGAAGCAATCCAGAGCGCCCAAGCAGATCAATCATGCATGCATAATGGCTATGGGTGGGTTCAATTTTGTGGACGTTCCTCATTAAATTATAGTAGCTCCTGCCCTGTTCTACCAATCCCACATGTATACAGGCAGAGAGCATGCCGACATAAGTTATATGGTCAGGCTTAATACCATGTGACAGCATCTTCTCAAACAGTTCAATGGCATCTTCCCTGTGACCATGTTGAGCCAGGGCTATGTGGAAGTCCAAGAAACCGTATCTCTATTCAAGTAAATCAAATTGAATACTTTCTTTGCACCACTGATGCTTCCAGCTTTGGAATACATTGAAATTAGAGCATTGCTTACAGAAACTGAATGCACTTCCCCCAACCTCACGGCACTTGCATGAATTTGTTTTCCATAGTCTAAAGAAGCCAAGCTCAAACTGACACTTAACATAGCTGCTAAGGTATAGCTGTTCGGCTTGGGGCCTTGTTTTATCATTGACATGAAGAGCTCCAAAGCATCATTATTCAACCCATTCTGTACATAACCAAAAATCATTGCTGTCCATGCAACCACGTCACAGTCTCTCAACAAGTCAAATATCTGCCTGGCTGGCATTATATCCCCAAGCTTTATGTACCCATGCAATAGGGCGGTAAAAGCTATAACATTGAGATCGGAAGTCACACATTGCTCTAAAATCTTTTGAGCAATTGCCAACCCACCAGATTTAGCATACATTGTGATCAAAGCATTTTCAGCACATCATATGTGCCCAGCTCAGCTCTTACAATATGGGCATGGATTTGCTTCCCAAGTTCCAACTTCTCAAGGTTAGCACAAGCTGACAGAATGCTTGCTAAGGTGAACTTGTTGGGCTGTAGAACAGAATCCTGAAGCATAAATGAGAAGGTAGTCAGTGCTTCCATGTCAAGGCCATGCTGATTGTATCCTGCAATCAACGAATTCCAAGAAACAATGTCGCGCTCCTTCGTTTGCTTAAACTGAGCAAGAGCAAGGTCAGCGCAACCGCATTGCATATGCAAAGAAATCATAGCATTCCAGCTCGATGTGTTTTTCAACCTCATCCTATCGAAAACAATCTTCGCGGTCCTGGGATCACCAGATTTTGCATACATGTTTAAAAGACAGTTGGCAACAGAAACATAACCACCAACCGCAAGTTTAACAACAAACGAATGAACTTTCCAACCAATCTCCAAAGCCTTAACAGCACCACATGCGGAAAGACTGTTAGTAAAGGGTGAACTGGGTCACCGGAACTCCGTCCGCAATCATCTGCACAAACATCTGAATGGCATTCCCGTAACGATCCATCTGATTGTAACCCACGATCATTGCAGTCCAGGAAAAGGAGTCCCGTTGCAGCATTGCGTTGAAAACGCTCAGTGCCTCGTCAAACCTTCCCTGCTTCGCATAAGCGGAGAGAATAGTGTTCCATGAGAGTGTATTCCTTAGGGGCATTTCGTCGAACACGCAGTGGGCATCGGAAGCAGAGCCGGTTTTGAGGTACACGGTCATGAGGTTGTTCATCAAAAACACACTGCAGAGGAAGGCCGCATTTGATGATCTGGGCATGGATTGATTTTCCGGCAAGTAAGTCTCGCTTTCTGAGGCTTGCTTGCAGCTGATATGCGTAGAAGTCCGAACGGGAGGCCAGATTTGAGGCCTCCATTGGAATTACTAAGAACTAGACAGTAACTAATGAATGTACAAATCCAGTGGCGAATTTGCCTGCTTTCAAAGTGATGGTATGTATTTCTCGTCGTCCACTTTTTTACTTTATGTTTTTCATATTCGCTCGCCCAATTCATTTTCCCGCCCTTCCATCGAGCGACACCTTTTTGAGGGATTATTTGACGGACATCTTGTGGTGGTGTCAATTTCGAACTTTTTATTATGGGCATAAGACTGTTTATTACCTTATGTAGACCTGAAAACGAGTCGGATTTATTAGGTTTGGGTCGGGTTCAACTTGACCCGTTAATTTAACGGGTCATCCAAATCCAACCTGTTAATTTAACGGGTCACCCGAACTCAACTCGTTAAGCCTAATAAGTCACCCGTTAACAATTTTTTTTGTTTTGTTTTTTTTTTTTTTTTTACATTTTGCATTCCAATACAAATTACGCATCTTTTACCCAAAATGACAAACATTATATATATATATATATATATATTTGCGGGGATTAAAGTACATACACTGTGCAAATGTTTTGCACCGTGACCTGAAACCGAGTAACCTGCTTCTCAATGCAAATTGTGATCTTAAGATTTGTGGGAAGATCTTTAACAGCAAAAGCACAATCGAGTGTGTGATGGGATGGAGAAGTGGGAAGATCTCTCTCTATCTAACTTGCGAAGGAAGAGAACAAAAGCACAATCACACATAGAAAGCACCATTTGCACAACAAAAGCACAATCGCAATCGAAATCGAAATCATCAAACATAAATCAAAATGACAAATTAATTTGAAGCTCATCTGAAGAGTACCACCTTAAACCAAGGTTCAAGCAAAAACTGAGAAAATTAGACGAAAAATATAATCTACAAAAACGAAAAGTAATTGCCATGGAAGAAGAGGTGAAAGGGAATCGAAACTTACCGGAGAGAGGGTTGCAGAACTTAGTGAACGGCAGCCACTCAGTTAGGGTTCGAACGTGAGAGAACAAAGAGAGCTAGGTTTTCTATTCCAACTATGAAATTACATAAAAGTCATTCTTAACGAGTGCTAACGGGTTTCGCGAGTTGACCCAAAATGACCGGTTACTTAACGGGTGACTAATGGGTTGACCCGTTGACAATCGAACCCGTTAAGTACCCACCCAAAAACTAGTTTTAACAGGTTGGGTCGGGTCAGGTTCAAAATGCCAGGGCTACCCTCATGTTTCGTGGTTTTCAACATTTAGTACATCAAATTTTTTTCGTCTTAAAGTCATACATAAAGTGTAAATTTTGGGACAATCTCATATATCTGTTAGTCAAACTGTTAAGTCTCCCGTTAATTGTGACGTGGCGCCCATGTGGACAATGACAAGGTGCCACGTGGTTTTTTTTTTTTTTTTTTTAATTTTTTTTATAAGAGAAAAAGGTTTCAGTGAAAAAAAAAATATTTTCAAAATTCGCGACCCCCCCCCATCTCCCCCTAAAAAAGTGAAAAGTAATCGCGACCCTCATCTGAAACCCTACCCACGGGCCATCACTCAACCTCCCTGTCGCTTCACCTCTCACGCCGTCGTACGTTGTGCACACGTTTCTAGGAAAGATTGTCGTGAAGCCATCGATGGCGATGGGGTGGGAAAAAAGGAGGATCGAAGTGGGTGAAACACCACTTTATTGTAAGTAACCTACCTTTTTCGAAGTGTAGATAATATGGGTTTAGGCTTTCCGATTTTTCAATTTTGAATTTTAGGGATTAGGGATTAGGGATTAGGGATCTGTGAGTTCCAATCCCTTTTTTTTTTTTTTTTTTTTTTTTTTTTCCTATGGTTTATGGAATTGTGTTTTGTAGTGGGTTGTGCATGTGGTTTTGTCTTCAATCGTGGTCCATATGGTTTTGTTTTCACCTTTTTTTCCTATGGTTTCAGGAAAAAAGGTGGAACTGTATTCATGGTCCCCATGGTTTTGTTTTCACCTTTTTTCCTCATGGTCCCACTAGTGTTTTCACCTTTTTCCCCATGTGCCTCTAGGATTTTATGTTGTTTTCACCTTTCTCCTTGACTTTGCAGGCATGCTTGAATTATTTAGCCTTAAAATTAACCATGGTGGGAAGTGGTCTGAAAGTACATAAACTGGAGGGTTTGAGGCTTGGTTTGATTATGTAGACAAAGACTTCATGTCTTTTTTTGAGATTGATGAAATGGTTAAAGAGTTAGGATATGATGGGTTTATGTTGTATCACTATAGGATTCCTGGGATATCTTATTGGGAGGGATTAAGGCTTATTGAACGGGACCAAGATGTGGGTGAAATGTGCACGTATGTTCCAGGGGTTAGGGAAATAGAAATGTACCTAGAACATCTAAGTCCAAAACAAGCTGCCTTGAAACATAAGCTTTTGATGAATCTAGATGAGAGTGCCATATTAAAAAAAGGTGTCATTATAAAAGATATTGAGGAATCGAGGTTGGCGATTTCGATTACAAAGGGAAGTGGATCAAAACTGAAGAAGGGTAGAGCCAAAGGGGGTGCGGATGACTTAGAAAAATGGCTATGTCTTTTGAATGACATAGCCTACAATGGTGATGATGAACATGAGGCTGAAGCAACTGAGGGAGGACAAGGAAGTGGAGATGAGGCTGAAGATGGTCCTCTCAATGCTGATGATGAAGGTGATGAAACTGAAGAAGGTCACAAAGCTGAAGAAGTTAATGAAGGTAAAATTTTTGAAACATTTATTTTTGTAATTTTAATTTCAATATTCAATTATTTTTGCAAAGTTTAGGTTTTTAACAAATATGCATTGTTTGTGGCAGTAAATGCAAAGGATGACACTACAGATAGTGAGTTTGTGGACAGTGACTACAGTTTGAAGATGATGATCGTCGTGCAGTAGATGATACGGCTGTAGAAAGTGTCGTTGAAGATGTTGAAAGGGGTGAATGGGTTGGGAACCAACATCCAAAAGACGTTATTGATGCAAGGGATGTAGAAAACGTTCCCCTTGATGATGAGAGACAAAACTCAAATGGCCTGCACAGTGTTGACGATTCAGGTTCAGAATGTGATGAAAAGGTCATCTACCTTGAGTGTAATGAAGATGCCGACACAGATGATCCAAAGTTTGAAAAGGGATTGAAGTTCAGAGATGTTGCACAATTAAGAAAGGCAGTGTGGTCTCACTCCATTAAGCATGGTGCACCTTCTATTAAGCTAAAAAGGAATGAGAAATGGAAGATTAGTGCATGGTGTGAGAAAAACTATCCATGAAGATTGTATGCTTCCAGGATGTACAATGAAGATTCAATGCAAGTGAAAACCTATGTTGGGAAACATGAATGTCCGAGGGTTTGAAGGGAAAATCCTAACTGCAAAGTGGCATGGCTTGTGAAGAGGTATGTGGACAAATTCAGACTCAACCCAAGCATGCCCATCACTACATTTATGGAGACAGTGAAAGAGGAAAGAATGGTTGAGATCCACATCAAGACAGCTTACAGAGTGAGAACACAGTGTTTGAAAATCCTTGAGGGGAGTAACATGGATCAGTACACAAAGTTGTGGGAGTACTGTTATGCGCTTAAGAGGACAAACTCGGATAGTACAGTTCAGATAAAGGTACTGCCCTATGATGATGCTTATGTGATATTTCAGAGGATTTATATTTGTTTGGGGGCTTGCAAAAATGGATTTAAGAATGGATGTAGGCAGCTTGTAGGGTTGGATGGTTGTCACTTGAAGGGAGTATTGAAGGGCCAGTTACTGTCTGCAGTAGGAATGGATGCAAATAACCAAACTTGGGTTATTGCATATGCTATAGTAGCGCTCGAGAACAAGGACAGTTGGGTTTGGTTTCTGGAACTGCTAGCTGCTGACTTGGGAATTGTGAACCAGTGTGCTTGGACTTTCCTTTTTGACAAACAAAAGGGTTTACTACTAGCTTTTGAGAAGGTGCTGCCTAATTGTAATCATCAGTTTTGTGTTAGGCACTTATACACCAACTACAAGGCATATGAGTTTAAAGGGAAATGATTAAATGATGCTTTGTGGAATGCTGCCAAGGTAACAACCATCACTGATTTTAGGGAGAGTATGGCTGAGGTGAATAGGCTGAATGAAGAAGCTTATAAATGGTTGGAGAAGAGACCAGCCTTGCATTGGAGTAGGTCACTTTGAGACACACACTTAGTGTGACATTCTCTTAAACAACCTCTGTGAGAGCTTCAATTATTTTATCCTAAGGTCTAGGGACAAGCCTATTATTACCATGCTGGAAATTATAACAGTTTTATTGATGAAGAGGATATGGTTGAGAAAATATGCAATGAGGAAGGATAAAGGAGTTATTTGCCCAAAAATCCAGAAGAAGTTGGAGGAGTACAAACTGAAAAGCTCACACACTATAGCTACATGGTCTGGAGGAGAAAATTTTGAAGTGGATGAAGGCAGAGGCAATGTATTTGTGGTGGATTTGAATGGGTGCACTTGCTCATGCAGAAGATGGGATTTTGACAGGCTTTCCTTGCATACATGGTTGCTCGGCCATCTATTATGCAAGGAGATAGCCTGAAGAATTTGTTTCCGCTTGGTACAAGAAGGAGAAGTACTTTGAAGCTTACGAAAACTTGATTCAACCCATCCAAGGTATGAATTTTGGGAGCCATCTGAAAACAAATGCATTCTTCCTCTAACTTTTAAAAGGTAGTCGGGGAGACCAAAAAAGAGGAGACATAGGGAGGGTGATGAAAATGAATTCAAGTTAAGCAAAAAGGGCAAAAAAGTGTGAAGTGCAGTGTTTGCAAGGCCTCGGGACACAACAAGGCCAGATGCCCTACCACTCATCCTCCTTCAACTGTTAGAAAAGGAAGAAAAAGCAAGAAAAATGAGGTATAATTTTGATACTCTTTGTTGATTTTTCATTTCTTAAGTGAATTTGTTATTTGTGAAGTGTAGTATCTATCAATGCTAATGCTATATGGGTTCATTACTTAGGCCTCAACATCTAAGACATCACAACCCTCTTAGTCATTGCAGCCATACACTCAGGAAGCTCCACAACCTTCATCTCAGCCAACTTAAGCCTTTCAAACCATTTCAAAGTCTACTGTAAGAGGTCAGAAAAGGAGGAATGTTCCATGATGCTGCTTTAATGCTTTAGGTTGTTTAAGGGTTCATTTTGTTATAGTTGAATATGCCCTTAGTTTTTTTGGAAACAACTTTTCGATAGATCTTTAGTGTTTTGGACAGAGTTCAATTAGTTGTTAAAGTTGATCCATTAGTGTTTTGGACAATGTTTTGGATAGTTTTTTGGACAAATCTTTAGTGTTTTTGGATGAACACCTTGACCCATAAGTTGTAAAAGTTGTGGTCTTTTGATACTTTTGTGTGAATTGGAGGGTGTGTATTGAACTTTGTTCTGAATTGAAAGTTGTTGACAATTCAACTTTGTTGGTAGTTTAAATGATGAATTTGCATATTTAGAATTCAAAGTTTGTTTGGAATTGAATTTGCAGATTTGGAATAGAAAGTTCTGATTTTTTTTCCTATTTAATTTGATTTTTTTTTCAAAACATTTTGGCGGGAAAAAAAATGTAAGGTACATGGTTGTGGGAAAAAAAATTTGGGTGGCAAATTTTTTTTTTTGAACCCCTAAAAAAAAAAATCCACGTGGACCCACGTGGCGATTCATGTGGCTCCCAGTCATTGTCCACATGGGTGCCATATCACAGTTAACGGGAGACTTAATAGTTTGACCAACAAATGTATGAGACTGTCCCAAAATTTACACTTTAGGTATGACTCTGGGATGAAAAAAACTTGATGTACTAAATGTTGAAAACCACAAAACTTCAGGGTAGTAAACAGAGTTTAACCCTTTTATTATTACCAAGTTTGGGGGACATTGATTATTCAACTACCAGCATCAAGACATATCTAAATCTTGAACCTGAAGGATTTATGCATGGTATGTAATTAAGCCAATGGTCACGGTATAAATTTATGTAGGAGTTTACAAATCGTGCACCAATGAGAATTATTGGGGAACTCGAACTTTGTGGGCTGACACACAAGGTAATGACCTTACTAGCTGAGTCAACCTTCGTTGGCGTGTCTATTACTAATTTTATTTCCAAGAATTTGAATAGTTTATAACTTGGAAGTGACTAGGTCGCAAATAATTTATTTCTCCATCTTTTAGTGTATGTGTATCATTGTATAAAGAATATATATATATAGTATTCTTGTAAAAAAATAGACGAATACAGTTCTTAACCAAAAAAAAAAAAAAAAAAAAAAAAAAACTACAATATCTGCCATTTGACTCAAAAATATTAGGGATAGAAATTTGAATTTCCACCATAAAAAATAGGGAAATTTTATTTGAACCCATATAACCTCTTTTTACACCCAACTTAAACTTTAAATGTTAATTGTCCTTTTTACCCTAGTACATAATTACCATCAAGTACAAGATGAATTTAACAATACAACTAAAATTTATCAATAAACCCAAACAAACACCAAAGTGCAAACAAATCAACAACAACAACAACAATGGGAGATGCCATAGTGCTAAGGTCAAACAAATCAAATGACATGCAGAAGAGGATTCTATGGCTCGTTCCTTTGTCTTCTCATAGACTTGTACTAGTATATTTCCTATGACATATCGGGCGGAACAACCATGAATCATTTAAGTTGAAAATGCTGAGGGCTTGGAAATCTTGGGGCAGTGGAGCTTTGAAGAGAATAATTATCTCTTTGATCCAACTGACCATCACAAACATATATGATATATGCTCTTACCTTTATTTTCATCCATGCATGCATGCGGTAAATCAAACTAAAATATGGGAAATTTCATCCAACAAAATACGTCCTAAAGATAAATATTCATCCCTAAAAATAGTCAGTTAAATCCTGTACTTAATTGATAGATAGTCACAACCAGAGAGAAGACTTCAACTTAAACCAAAGCGGGAAGAAAAATAAGAATAAAGAAACAATAGCATTTAGAATTCAGATTTAGACCATTTGAAACAAACAAAAAAAACCCTTAAAGTAGTGCGACAAGCTCTTTTACAATATGATTGCAAGGACAATTATATTGTTTGGATTAAGAATTTGTCCACTTTTTCGTAGTACTAACTTGAAATGGACTTCTCTTTGCAAATTTTGGGTTTTTATTTCTAAATGAGTGTACGGATAAATCTAAAAATTGAATTGGGTTTGCGAGGGTAATTTAGGTAGTAAATATGAGTTTAAAGAGATATCGATAGTTTAATTAAAGTTAATATGGGTGAAAAGAGTAAGTTGGGTATAGAAAGAGGTTATATGGGTTCAAATAAAATTTCCCCAAAAAATACTTTACACCGCTACATCACCCATTTAATTAACCTTGCTAACTTAGATATATAAAAAGGAAAATTAATGAAAAAGGCTTGAAAACTTTAAGTTTTAACAATAAGGACAAAATAAATGGTAAAGTGAATAGTATCAGGATTGACTTTTTAGTGTAAAAATGTGGTTTTTCGTTAAAGTGAACAGTACTGGGAGTTTTTTTTTTTTTTTGGAAGACAATACCGAAAGTTTTTCGTTAAAATTTCCTATATAAAATGTAGCTTTAATTGATGAATAAAAAGTTGCGACAAGTGCATAACATGAACCAAATTAAGCTTTCTTAGAAAACTTGGTGTTACATTTCACCTAAACCCTAATTGTCTTTTGTTGAACCACATTTTCAGTAAACTCATCAATGTTTCTGCTAGAACTTCCAACTTCATCCACTGCCTTTCTAGCCAATTCTTTCTACTCGAGCGATTTCCTCTTTATTTCTTCCTCTCTTTCTCCCCCGATTATTTCAATTATACAACGCTCTACCACCTCCTGCCTCACCACCCCCTTCTCATCAGCCACGACCTTAATCCCCACTTTCCACACATCCATAATGTACTTGGCATTTGTGCTTTGATCAGTCCATTGCGGCAGCGCCACCATCGGAACCCCAAACTCAAAGCCTCCAACATCGAGTTCCAACCACAATGCATAACGAAGCATCCGACATATTCATGAGCTAAAACCTCCAGTTGTGGGCACCATGTAACCATTAAACCTTTCTCAGACGTCTCATTTGCAAATCATTTTGGGAGCTTGGCTACTTCTGCTTCCCTAACCACCCATAAGAATTTGCATTTGCTCCTCCTCAAACCCCAAGCCAATTCCTTCATTTGCTCAGCTTCGAGTTGTGCTACACTACTGAATGCCACGTATGTGACAGACCCTTTTGGCTGTTGTTCTAGCCATTTCATGCATCCATCGTTGTTGGGCTTGAAGAGGTTGACACCATATTCTCTGTCGTTTTCAAGTCACTTGTCCAAGTAGTAAGATGGTATGGTTGGTCCAATGGTTATCAATGGAAAAGACTTGGCCATCCAATCCACCACCTAACAAAAAGCAAAATAATTATACAAAAAATTAGTGAACGATCACAATTATTTTTTTGTCTGATTTCTTATATAAACCACATGCCCCAGTGAATCGCATACTAATATGCATCCATGTATCAATTATTCACTGAGGAAATAAACCGATGTAAGTTTTACTTGTCATGTAATGTTATCCACTGATACGATAAAAGAATTATGTAATTTTTTTATTCCGTTACTATGGAGAGTTTCGAATTCTGAACCTAGCCTACTTATATCCATCACCCTACCCACTCTCACAACTAGACTAACCCTGCTTAAAGATCGAATATTTACTTTCTAACACTACATACTAAAATCATACCATCAGTTTGAAACTTAAATCAAAGCTTTAATTGGCACTAAAACAATATCATTATCAAAGGAATGAAACTAATTAATGATTAAAACATTTTCCAAATGTACTTACATGTTCTTCCAACTCATAAAATCAGCTTTGTTAACATTGGAGAACTGATCCACAACTATGTCATAGACAGCTAGGTAAGACCCAAAATCATATAACGTGGATGACATATCCCAAGGTTCAAGTGGTGGCAATCCTGGAACCAAAATCTTAGACTGATCATATTTAGTAAGAGGGAGCTTGAGCAAGCCTTTGTAGGCATGGTAGTGAATATTGTCAACAACACAAGATTGAGTAAAGAAAACAGCTCCAACTATTCCAAACTTTTTGGCAACATATAAAGGCCAAGGAATGAAAGCGTCATAAACAAAACAGTCAATTGGGCAGCTTAATCTTGAAAGCTTCTCAAGGAGTTTGGCCAGAGTTCGCGAACCAACTTGCTTAAATCTATCCAAGTAGGCCTCTACACTTTCAGCCTCTTTGATGTCGCCTTGGTCGTAACCATCTGAAATGGTCTCCAGGGCAAAGTAGCTACCAGATAATCCTGATGATTTGTGCAGTATTGTGTTGTAGGCGAAAAGGGTTGTGACTAGTGTGATTTTGGCTTCTTTGTGATGTAAAAACTTGGAGAATTGGAGCATGGGATTAATGTGCCTTTTTGGGTAGGATAGGGGAAGACTAAACAGTGAGCTTTGTGATCTCTGTGTCTTTCCCCCATTAGTGAGAACTGTTTGGAAGATGGTTTTGGCCAGTTTAGATCTAGATCTTGAGTTTGGTTGCAGTACTGTGTTAGATTAATTTGTATTTGGTTATTATCTGAAACCTAAAGGTTGACATTGACTCATGCATTGTATTAATTATGGTGATGATCACTTTGTGTTTTGTTTGTATGTCTAGTATTACAATTTCAATTTTATGATGTAAACCGTTGAATAACCATTTCAATTTTTGTTTTTTGTGTTCTAGTTGAAGTTAAATGGGACATGTATGAGAGGAATGCCGGCGAAATGACAGAGAAAAGTAGGGGAAAAAAAATTGATATTGAAAGTTTTAAACCATTTTTTCAAGTAGTTTTTCTTTTCAAGTTTTTGTTTCGTGGATTTGCTTTCACTTCTAACTTCTTCATCCTTCTCCTCTTTTTCCCCATCTTTCTCTTTCATATATTCTCCCTATCTCTAAGTAAATAAATGTGAACTAAAATTAGACTTACAAAAACCTTGACGGAAAGGTTTTACTATTTCACGTATGTGTGTGTGTGTGTGTGTGTGTATTTTCATAAAAGTAATGCAAACTAAAAATAAATAGGTATGACTGAAAATAATGCACTTTTTTGTGTGTGTTTACACTGGTTTCTCTAGAACATAGGTAGCTGTGGATACAAATTCGTCAAGACCGAAGACAGTAGATTTTGGCTACCACATTAGTCACCAATATTTATCTTTAATGAATTGAATTTTTACTCTTCATTAAGGTCATAAGGGTCCTTGGGCATCTGGTAGTCTGCCCAATGTAACTTCTGGGGAGGTGAACTGACCTTTTGACTAGAGGATCATGCATAAGAGGAAATTTCTTCATCTTCATCATCTTCACCCACTTGGGATACTTGGAGCTTTAAATATCTGGCTATTTCTTTAAGTTCTGACATGAATTTCTTATCGATTAAGATGAAAGAAGTAGAGGTTTCTAAAGTAGCAAGCCTTTGATAGAGAGGCTTGGCCACAGGGAATTCTGTATTGATTTGCTCAATGATTTGGTCATGCTTGAAATGGTCCCACCATTTGAGTGTAATCTGGCGAAGGTCCATTGAATACCACTAGGCATTATAATACCATTTCAAAAGGGAAGTCTTATTGGTACTTCAAAAATCTCATTTTACATTCCTCACCATTATATTTTTCTTTCTAAATATAGAAGTTTAGAGTGTAGAATGAGAAATTTAAAGTGTCAATAACATTTATCTTTCAAAATCAATAGGAATATATATATGGGGGCAGATACATAGCACTATATTTCTGACACAAGATTTGTACACATTTAATGGTTGAGATGTAATATTAGTCTAATAAATTTCTTTTATTTAAATATTTTTGCATTAGGTTTTTTTAACTTAAAAAAATTAATTATTCTCCCCCAATCTTTCTTCTGTTTCCTATCTTTCCGTCCTCTGCATGTTTTTCGCTCTTTCTTTCTTCTCCAGTAGTGATCTCTCCTCTGCATATTTTCTTTTCTCTACTTCTTTTTTTCTTTACAATTTTTTTTCTCTATCCTTATAATCACATGTCTCATTGACTAACCATAAGGGCATGAACCCAACTTCAATAGCAAAACATATATAATCCAATAATTTGATTTGTAAAACAATGAATGGATGATCCCTGGACGCAGTCAAAAAATTAATAGGGTAAAGTACAAAAAACTACCTCAACTATTGGGGTCACGATAGTTTCATACCTCATCTTTTAAAATTGACAATGTCATACCGCATCTTACGAATTTGTGACAATGTCATACCTCCGTCAATTTTTCTGTTAGTTTTTCTGTTAAGTGCTGACGTGGCTTGATTCAGGACCTACTTTCTATTAAAAAATTATTAAAAACTAAAAAATAATTATTTAATATTTTTAAAATATTAAAATAATAATAAAAAGCAGGAAAAAAAAAACCCCTCATTTCGTCCCTCCCCTCCCCCCTCCTCCTTCCTCTCTCCTTTCCCCATCCTCATCTTCTTCCCCCACCTGCAAATCCTAACAAAAAAAAAAAAAAAAAAATCCAATTTGTCTTCCCCCCACACCCACACCCACACTCTTCTCCCTCCTGCAAACCAGAAAAAAAAAAAAAAAAAAAACCCAAATCCCTTCAGCGAGAAGATGGGTGCACAGAGAAGTTGGAGGATGGGTGTGGAATAGGATGTGGGGGAATGAGGGAGGAGAGAGGAGAGAGGAGATGGGGAGAGGAGAGGAGGGGGGAGGGGAGGGACGAAATGAGGGTTTTTTTTCTTTCTTTTTTTCTTTTTTTTATGCTTTTTTTTATTATTTTAATATTTTAAAAATATTAAGTAATTGTTTTTTAGTTTTTAATAATTTTTAATAGAAAATAGGTCCCAAATCAAGCCACGTCAGCATTTAACAGAAAAACTAACAGAAAAATTGATGGAGGTATGACATTGTCACAAATTCGTAAGATGCGGTATGACATTGTCAATTTTAAAAGATGAGGTATAAAACTGTCGTGACCTCAATAGTTGAGGTAGTTTTTTGTACTTTACCAAAATTAATATATATCAAGGGGTTAATATGGCTATAGATTTCACATTGAGTTAGGGTTCTGCAGTCAAAGAATTAATATCATGGGATGCACGAGGCTTATAGGTTGCAACAATTTCAATTATTTCTTCAATAAATGGATGATTCCTGGACGCACTAATCTGTTGCTAGTTAGCTAAGTTGTGCGACATTTATATGGACTGCGATTCTATATGTGTTCAAAACATTCCAAGGGATAAAGGAGTCGAGTTTGTATACAGAAAACAAAAGTTTAGCTGGTGCAGAAAGATTCGATCACCAAGGTGGAGAAGAAATTTAAAAACAAAACAAAAAAAAAAAAAACTGAAAATGTGACTTTACCCCTTCAAACTCAATTTTTTTTTACATAAAACCCACAATAATATATTTTTCTAACAAAAACCCAATGACTAGGCTCCACCTAAGCAAATTACCTAATCGAGATTGTGCGTCGTATTTAATATTATTTGGATTCCCCAAATTACCCTTAGTTAAGTCATTATAGCAGTTTATGTTGATATCAAAATTAATATGGAAAGCTTTTTTAATGTTCTTGTAACGTGTGTACTGGCTTTGAAATTTTAGTTGACGTAGGAATAAAAATTCAAAACGTTTTGAATTCAACAATAAATTTTCAGATTAATGTACCCTATTGCGATTTAATAAAAACCATGCTTTTGTTTTCTTTAAAACAAAAGGGCTAAAAAATGATGTGTCTAGTATGTTTTGTTTTATTTTTCGAACATCAATGCACCTATTTTTTTTGTTTTGAAAAGATTAGTGTACCTACTTAGTACTAATAGTTTTGGTCATTTTGAAAAATAATGCACCTGTTATTAAATTTTTGAATCTGGAAAATATAGGTAAATTAATTTATGTAGGTAAATTAGTATAAGATTTCATACATGTTTATCATGGATCCTGAGCCTCTATTAGGTGGCATATTGTTAATATTTCTCATATAAAATATATTTATCATTTAAATTAGTGAATCTACAAAATATAGGTAAATTAATTTGGGTAGGTAAATTAGTACAATATTTCATACATGTTTGTCATTCATCCCAAGCCTCTATTTGTAGGCATATTATTGGTATTTCTCATATAAATATACTTATTAGGCAAACTATTGATGTTTCTCGTATAAAATATATTTTATTATTTACATTAGTGAATCTACAAAATATAGGTAAATTAGTATAATATTTCATACATGTTTATCATGCATTCTGAGCCTCTATTAGTAGGCATATTATCGATATTTCTCATATAAATACACTTATTAGGCATACTGTGACATCCCGTCCCGGAAATATCGAAACGCATGTGTGAAATTACAATTTTGCCCCTAGTGCGTTTTTTTTTTTTTCGTCACGTGTTGGGTTGTTTTGTGTGTTGTGGCATGTGTTGGGCCACACACACACCTGCACCTCCACTGTCTCTCCCTCTACCCTTTCTCTGTCTCTGTCTCTCATCTCTCTCTCCCTTCCCGTTCTCACCATACGTACGGACAAACTCACAAACCATTATACCGTAGCAGATCGAGGAAACCAAGGGTGCAGTTGTGATCGTGAGGTCGAGGGGAGCACGAATATACCATTTTCAGGTAAGAACTTCATCGTTTTCGCGTCGATTCAAGGTATCCCGATTTAGGTACTATTCATGCAAACTTATTGTAGCATGTTTTTGGGATTTTTAAGGTCGTAGTTGTCTTAGTGAGGTCCCAAGGAGCCTCGGAGTGCTTCGTTGGACAAATTTGGACGTCGGGATCGTCCTGTTCGAAGTTGGCCGGTTTTGGAAAGTTTGCACAGGTATGATTTAGTGAGTTTTAGCCCTTAAAACTTGTTTGGTTGTGTTCTACTAGTCTAGGGCTTTAATTTGGTGTAAGAAACGTGAAAAATGGTTGAAAAACGAGTGAGAAAACACGAGTTGCAGGTTTTCCGGCGACGGCGACGGCGCCGGCGTCGGGGACTGGCCGGAGAAGAAAGGGGAATATTCCGTTAAGTTTAACGGAATATTCCTAACGGCAGGGGTTAAGTTTAACGGAATATTCCGTCAGTTTAACGGAATATTCCTGACGGCGTCTGTTGACACCGTCAGTGTGCTTGGCACGTGGCCGCGCGTGGGGGCGCGTGGGTCCGTGCCTGTTCTGGCGCGTGGGGGCGCGTGCGGGGTCCAAAAATTATTTTAAAAATATGGTTGTGATCCTGAGGTTGTGTAGAGCACATTGGTATATTCATTTGTCCATTTTGAGCAATGTATGAGAAGTTGTTACGAGAAGTTGGTTATGTGCTTTAAAGTTAACGTTTTTATAGTTGTTTCGCATTTAGGTGACACGTACCCCGAGGACGAGCGTGCACACGCGAGGCAGGGGGGCTACGACCCTTCTACATACCAGTGAGTGGGCTTTTGTTTTCCGTATATACCTATATACATTTATATTCCCAGAAATTGATTTAAAAAGGGTTATTTGCCTTATGCCATGCATGTTATTATTATCGTTTATGCATCATTGCACACATTAGTAATGGCATACATTTATATGCATATTGGGTGCTGTGGACGCACAGGTAAGTGCCAGGTAAGTGTTATACATGTTTACATTCAGTTGCGAATCGAGATACTTAGAGAGCTCATGACCTGCACCCCCGGTGTTAGTGCTCCCGCCCAGAGTAGGGCACAGTCCTTCACGTGATGTTCACCTCCCGCACCACACGCTCAGCTTGGATCCAAGTTAGGTGCATAGGCCTGTCGTACAGACCACATTAGGTGGTTCCGACTCGTAGGTGACCCGCGATTATTCGCACAGCCTTCACGTGATCGTAGCACTAGAGCGTATATATATGTTACACCCAGACCTGTCGTACAGACCACCTTGAGTGGTTCCGACTCGTGGGCAGGTTCAGATATTGAGATTGAGATTGGAGCTCTATATGCAGCCGTACAGGTCACGTTAGGTGACTCCGGCTGCCAGATTACATGATGTTGATATGGTTTATACCTGGGCACTTACATTCATTATGAGATTTCGGCATGGCATATCTTGAGCATGATTGGCATACCCTTGTGCATGTTTGGCATGTCTATACATACGTTTATATGTTTATTTTCTGGGAAGTATACAGGTTTTACGGTGAGGGGTTAGAATGTATTTTGCTAAATGGTTTTCAAAGAGCTTTGTTTTTGCCCACTCAAGCTTTTGTTTTGCGCCCCTCCAGGTTCTAGTTGCTTAGCCGTTGCGGTGGTTTCCCCTGAGGGCTTTCCGGTGTTTCTGACAGACACTCCCCATTGTAGGGCCGCCTTCGGGCGTACTACTATTGTCGTTTTGTTTGGGCTGCTATAGACCTGCTCTGAAATTGTATCTCACTTGCTAGCACTTATTTTTAGTACTTTGTATGCTAGTTTTAAATTATTCGTACTTTTATCTTGCTACCCTATTAGCTTCCGCACGTGCACATGGCTACGTCACCTTCGAGTGACGGCCAGCACGCTCCGATCTCGGTCGGGGTGTGTCACATACTATTGATATTTCTTAGATAAATATACTTATTATTTAATCAACAAAATATAGGTAAATTTGTTGGTATAATATATTAACAGTATAGGAGCTTGTTGCCCATCATAATTAGGGTGAGTTATGATAACCTTTATTGACTTAATTAGGGAGTTGTGGCATAAGTTGTAAATATATTGTAACAATAGGTCACTTTTTTGCTTACATGTCAGTTTGTTTGAAAATTGGGTTTTATTTAGTGATTTAAATTTATATGGGTTTTTGTTTATGAAATGTAATTTGTTAGGGCTTATATCTAAAGAACCCTAGGATGAACGATGAAGAGGGAGAGAAAGAGAAATTAATGAAAAACAATTAATGAGATAGGATAGAAAATATAAAAATCTTAATTAGGTTTTTAGAATTTTATTCGCAATTCATAATTTAATTGGACTAATTAGATTGCATCTCAACTATTAAAAATGTATACATCTAATGGTTTAAGTTTTGTGGTGCCACGGATCCGTCCCTATATATCTCTATTAATTAATGAAACTCTCTTTGTCAACCAAAATAGGGTGAAAAGACTACTTAGTCTTCTATTACACAAAAATATGATAGGCAATAATGTAATTTTACATGTCCAAATTTTACTGTTTTTTATTGAAGCCTCACCTACAGGTGATGTTAAAATACCTCCAATATTAAAATAAAAAAAATAAAAAACCAAAAACCAAAAACAAAAACCTCCCACTCTCCCCATGTTCTCTCTCTCTCCTTCTCTCCTTCTCATTTTCTAAAAAAATGTGTTCATACACATAAAGTGTGTAGGCAAATGCTAGTGTGTGTGTGTGTGTGTGTGTGTGTTTATATACGTATAGGAAGCCTTTTAAGGGCTTCTCATTTTTTCTTTATAAAAATGGAGATTAGTTGTGGACCTCACACCACATCGAACTTTAACGATCCAAACCGTCTATTTTTCAAGTTTCACCTCTTTCTAGTTTTCCCTCTCCAGCCTCTATTTTCCCAGGCTCTTCTCTTTAATTACCAAAACAAAAGCTTTGGTTTCAACAACTCAAAGCTGCTTTGGTTCATAGGTATGAGAAGAAAAAAAAAAGAGTTTTGAATTTTGTAAGAGTAATTAAAGTAAAGGTTATCTCCTTCCAGCCACCGCCCACTCACTTTAGGTTTGGTGGGTAGGCGGTAACCCTTCCCTTTCCTTCCTACTTCCTCCTCTCCCTTTCTCTTCATCTCTCACCCATTTTCCCCTCCCTTCTCCCTCTCTCGTTTTTTCCTCACTGCTGGTTGTTTTGCTTCATCTCTCTAAAGATGGTGGCCTGCCTCATCTCTCCAATGATGGTGGCTCACCCCAATTCACGAATTTTAGGGGTGGTGGACCTAAGCTCGGTTTCAACATGGGTGCTTCATCCCTATCTTTTTGGTTTTCTGCTCATCTCTTGGAGATTTTTAGCTTGCCTCACCAGATTCAAATTAGCCCCAAGTTACTTATAATTCCTGACCCTAATAATTACTTAGCTTTCCTTCTTATGGGCATCACACGAGTGTTCTCTATGTGGATGCAAATTTCCGTCTTCCTTTGATTAATGAATCTGCACCTACAAAATAATAACACCTCAGATTTAGGCCAAAAGCCTCACGTGCCCACGATGAATAGTGATGGGGCTTTGGCCGAAGAATCTTCGATGCCAAAGTTAGAATTCTAGAAAGGATGTGTTTAGAAGTTTAGCAAAAAACTCCAGAATTTTGGAGATTAGTGTATTTATAAGAGAGATGGGGGAGATGGACCTGCCCTTTAGGGTTTAGTAGTGGCCAACCCTAGGCTTGTGTTTAAATGGGAATATTCCAAGATATTTGTGTAAATAAATATCTTGGAGTAATTTGGTAAATATCCTAAATAAATGGAATTAGGATTACTTACTTGAAAGAGGTATTCTCCTGATTAGGAATGTATTTATGATAAGAATAAGGAATTATCCTATAATAAATACCTTTGACTTTCTTACGGGGCATGGGTGTCTTGAGCAGTCGTCGATCTCTGCATGCTCTACCTCAGCTGTGAGTGGTGAATGAGACTACTTCTTGCCCATTTAATAGGGGCAGTCTTTATCTTTCTTGGGGAATAATCCACCTGTCAACTTCATGATTTTTTGGATTATTTTTTGCTCCACAAATGTCCCCATACTTGATGGGTTGTTCGCATGAAAGGGCAGGAGGTGTAGGAATCCAAAGCTGCAATGGAGTTTATGTCTTAATTTGATGTAGATTCCCTCTTTAATTTGGAATTTAAATTCTTCTAGGGAAAAAGGATGTAATTGCCATGAAAACCTATTTAAGTCTATGTCAAGCAAGGGGTTAAACAAATTTGGAGTGCAACTAAAACCTCACAAGAAAGAGAGAAAGCTAGAGGATATTTGTTCCCCCTTCTTTAGCAATCTTCTTTGCTTGCCTGTGCAAAGAATTGTGCTCCATACGGGCTGGGCCTTCCAGGTTATGGTGCTGGGCTCAAGCCTATGCGCTGGAGAAGAAAAAGTGCGGGAAAGAGACGCGGGCCTTCTTCTGTGAGTGGACCTGCGGGCCATTTGGGCCATGTGAGAATGAGGGAGAGAAAAGGCAATGCTGGGCTCATGCGGTGTTGGTCTTATATTTTTTTTGTTTCTTCTTCGAGCAGTCTTTTAATAATTTTTCCTTGTACCGTTGTAGGATATTTTTCGAACATGGCTTCCATGAGCCACAAGAACGATGAATTTATTCTGCTGTTGTATCACCAGGGGGATCTGCGAGTAAGCTAGGTTACTTCAGGGTTGCTTACGTCAAGGTAGGTTCCGATGAGCAGTTCAAATACTTCCTTGAGATGCTTAAGCACGCAATTTTGCCTGGGGTTCGCGTGAAGCGGGCCAATGATGGTAGCAGCCGTGAATCGTGTAGGTCTAGGAAAGTTATCAAGTTTCACCCCTACTACTTCGTGTTAGAGTTCACCTTTCCCATGCCTCAATTCTTCCAATAGGTGATTTGCTCCATGAAGTGTGCTTTTGCTCAGTGTTCTCCAAATGCGGTCCGCATTATGGTGGGGTTCCATAACTTGAGTAGGTTCTTTGACTTGGACCTAACTGCCAACGAGTTTTAGTACTTCTTTGACATAGGCCACATCGATGATGTTGGGCAGCTAAGGACCCGTCATAGGCTCTTCAATCACATGAGCAAAATGGATCATGATTAGGCTAGGGAAACCCTAGAAATCAGCGGAGAGTGGGAATTTGACTCATCGCTTGGGCTACGCGTTCCGACTGCTTTCATCAATGGTAAATACGTTGCTTGGTCTCTAAGCTACTTTATACTTTTGTTAAGTTGCCTTCTTATTTGTTCTCTTCTATTTATGTAGATTCGGAATTCAGTTCAACTCCCAAGACTTCTCCAGACATGAAGAATGTGCACATCGTTCTGGGGATCCCTGTTGAATATTGTAAGCGGCATTGGATGCTCAGTCATTATTATAAGGAGAAAGGTGAGCTACCCCCGCAAGAGGAGATTAGGAGGATCAAGGGTGAGGCGTTCACTCGTCCGATCATTACTGTGGAGCCTGTTACTAATGAAAGTGGGAGAAAAAGATCATTGTCGCCTGCTCGAGAGTCGTCAGTAGGGAAGAAGTCGAAGATTTCCTTTACTACTCGAGAAAGTCTGTGTGCTACTGGGAGGCTCGTGATTGACTTAACTTCTTCCAAAAGGAAGAAAAAGGTTGCTGGATTTGAGACTGTGAAGCTTGCTGCTCCGAGGGTTGCTAGAAAAGTCGTTGATAGGATTGTATAGCAAATGAGTTCCGTTGTGTCGTATCTGCCTGGTTTTATTTCGAGACAGCCTTTCGTGTCCAAGTCCGATCTGATTATGAAGGTGCATGCAGTGGCGAAGAGCGAGGATGGTGATTTTGTTGCCAGGGCTGACCGCTCCTGCTGAGAAGGAAATGTCTGCCTACGTGAGCAGTTGTGATTAGCTTGCCAAACCAGCCTTACGGGAGTTTTTTGAGATCCATGCACTGTTGAAGCCCAATTTGCTTAAAGACATGGAGGCATGTGCCAAGTTTATTGATGGTGTGAGCAAGGTTATTAACTCTAATTTCTTTGTGCGGCGTGAAACTCAGTCACGTAGGGGTTCCCTGCTTGCTCTGATGTATAAATATGTGATCTTGGCAACCGAGTACGCGCGTATGAAGCAGGATGACGCCAAGGCTACTAGGGAGATGCAGTAGCCATGGTATTTAAAGCTTGCTTGGTTGTTGAGAAAATTAAAGAGTTGGAGTCTAAACTTGCCTTTTTGAAGGGATTTGATGTCTTTACCCCCACTACTCTACAGCTTAAGACTACTCACCAAGAGATCAGTGACTTGAAGGCTCAGCTTGACACGATCCAGAGGGAATGCAGCATTGCAGAGAAAGTGATTAATGTCCAAGTGATGCTAGTGCAGGACCTCGAGCGTGCCATTTCAGAACTTCGCTCTGCCCATGATGCTAAGGACGTAAAGTTATTCACCATGCATAATGACGTGGTTCAACTCAAGAAGGCTGCTAGTAAACTTAAGTCCAAGGAAGTAAAGCTGTAATGAGCGATGTCTGCCAATGGGAACCTGAATAAGGAACTAGATGAGTTGTATAGTGCTCGTACTAACCTGTTTGAGGAGAATAAGCAACTGAAGAGTGAAAAGTCTAGTCTTGAGGTTGTTCTTGCCCAAGGTTAAGTTGACTTCTACAAGCTTGGCTATATAGATCATTTCCTTGGCATGCCGCCTGATTACACCTTTTCTAATAAGGATTTCGAGCTTTTTGCTATTTCTTCCGATGATTTGTTTAAGTTTTCCTTCGAGAGCGCCCATTAGTGGAGTAGTTGAAGATCAACCTGCCCAGATAAGTGCGGCCACATGTGATGCTGCCCAGGTAGGGATGGCTTGTGACAATGTTGCTCCTGATTGGGTAGCTGTAGATAAAGCGCGAAAGGTTGATGATGCTGGGAGTGATGCGGCTGTTGAAGATGTAGAAGCTTCTGAGGAGTAGTCTTTTCAAATAGACTTTAGTATTTACTTTCTTTTCCTTTTCTGCTTTGCCTTTTCCTTTCCTTGAACTGTGTTGGCCATCGTGCCAGTTTGCCAATTTGCTAGAAATTAATAAACTATTTTTCTTCGCTTTACTTCATGTCTCTTTGCCTTGCTTCAAGCTTTTGCCGTAGAATGAACAATTAAGCAGGCTATTTTGAATAAAGCAGTCAAGCCCATCTTTATTACTTTAGGCGCCAACTTCGGGTTGTCGGGTGTGAATTTTTGCTTGCTTGAGGCATCTTTTGAAACTTCTAACTTGCAAGGCCGAATGACCTTCGTAGTTGCATATTTCGTATCGATGGCCCATTAAATCTTTAATCACATGGTCGTTAGCAAAAGCATGCTACTTTTTAATAAGCAGATGGGCTTGCATGACCTATATGACTGTCGATCTAGGCTTAGGACTTCTGCTAAGTTGTTAACCAGAAAGTCAGTAACCAAGTGCCTTACTTACAAAAGCAAGCGAGTTTGTATGATTGCTCGATTGTTCACTTTGATCTTTTAGGGCGTTAAATTGATGAGCTTTATCTCGTGTTGCTACCTTTGACTATAGGTTGCTTAGCTGGTCGTCATTTCTCTAATCCTTTGAGCTGCGTGGCTTGCATCACAACATACTAAAAATTGCTGAGACACGAAATTCGCTACCCTTTCCCATCAAAAGCACGTGGTTATATGGAATTTCGTGGGTAGTGGTTTGAAAGAACGTTTTGCACTTTATGTAACCAATTGTCGTAGTCTATATAGCAAGTAGCACATCACTTTAGGAATCAATGTGAATCCAAGGGGTTGTTCTGCGCTAAGCAGTGCATATGTGAGCTAACCTGTTAACATTTCACAAGATTGTGCAATTGTATAAGTTTATGTGGCTAACTGCTCAAAGGGTGTACCATAGTAGTCTTCCAGAAATCGTAGGCTGCTCGTTAAATTGGCAACGACTTTAGGTTTCTAGGGATCTTCCAGAAATCGTATGATGCTCTTTAAATTGGCAACGACTTTAGGTTTTCAGGGATACATAGAAATCATTACTTGGTCACATACAAGATACTCAGCTACTTATGCTAGCTAGTCACATCAAGGATACTCAACCGCGTGGACCCCGTGCATGTAGCCGGAGCTAGAATTTCATACCTCGTAGATATCACTTATGTATTGCACCAGGGATGCTTAGCTACGAACGCTAGTTGGTCACATCGTGAATGCTAAAAAAGGATGTCCCTCTAACGGGTAGATGGAATACTATTTATAAACATGATCGCTAGTTGGTCACATACAGGATACTCAGCCGAGGGTTGCCAGTAGCCGATCACATCAAGGATGCTCAGCTGCAATCCACCTTCGTGGGTAGCCATCCAAAAGGTGAGCTGCGCAGAGTGTCTCCTCCATCTCTGAGGCCCGGGTCCCCACAGATTATGCCAAAGGCCTAAAATCCTTCAATCTAGCTAAGCCTTGAAAATACCCTTGTGGCTACTTTTGGGGATGATGATGTAGGCCATCGTACCCTAGTTACACTTGGGCAGCCTGACCTATCCACGTCTAGATATTTGGAGTGCACAATTTACCCTCTCCTAGGGGGAAGAACATGGTTGGTCCCCAATGGGGTGCAATTTATGTGATAGGTCCCTAATTGGACATGATCTTCAATGAGAATAGAACTAAGCAGTTGTTGCAGATACATAATTGAGCCAAATGATGAAAAACTTCAGAAATCTTCATTAAAAATGAGATGAAGGATATCAAACTTCACTAAAAGGTAGAAACCGCGTAACAATTGGATAGTCTTCGACTTGCAAGGTAGTGCTCGTCAAACTACTTGAGTCTTCGAGCTTTATTTCATCTGAGTAGTGCTCAGGGTGAAGTAGGAGGTCATGCATAGTACTTCCGCAGGTTGTAAGCATTCCACTGTTTGTCGATCGCTTTGCCGTTCCTAATGGTGAGGGTGTAGCTACCCTTGCCGCCTGCTCTACTAACTTTGTATGGACTTTCCCAAATAAGATTTATCTTTTTGGAGCCTTCTCTTCGAGTAATGATGAATGTTTTTCTTAGGACTAAATCTCCGGGTTGAAACTACCTGATCTTTGCCCTTTTGTTGTAGTTGGAAAGGAGTTGCTGCTGGTAGGCTGCAATGCAGGTGATAACCTTCTCACGTTCCTCCTTTGCCAGATCTAGATTTATGGCCATCTCACTCTGTTCTACTCTAAAGTTAACAGTATGGTGCTGATGTTCGGCACGATGACATTGGGAGGGATGATTACTTATGAACCAAATGCCAAGGAGAAATGAGTTTTATCAGTTGCTCGTCGTCTGGTTGTGTGATATGCTTATAAGACACCAAGAAGTTCGTCTGGCCACTTTCCATGCTTGTCTGTGAGAGATTTCTTGAGCCAGTCCAAGATTATCTTGTTAGATGCCTTCACCTGCCCGTTACCTTGCGGATATCTAGGTGTAAACATGTGCTACTTGATGCCTCATTTTTGGAAGAACTTGGCCAAGTCTTTGCCCTACGAATTACGGACTATTGTTGGTAACGATAGATTGTGGGATGCCAAATCGACAAATGATGTTCCTCTATATGAAGCGCTCTATGTCTAATTGAGTAGTGATGGTCATGGGCTCGACTTCTACCTAATTGGTGAAGTAGTTGATAGCCACGATCATCATACCCATGCCTCCAGTAACGGGCGGCATGGGCTTACCAAGTCGATTGCCCACTGCATGAATGGCCATAGACTTGTTTGCGGGTAGAGCTCGCTGGCAAGCAGTGCAGGTACAGGCTTGAAGCACTGGTAGCTGTCCCACTTTTAAACAAATTCATTAGCATATTGATGCATGATAGGCCAATAGTAGCTGGCGTTGAAGACCTTTTATGCTAAGGATCGACATCTTAAGTGGTTTTTACAAACTCTTTTGTGGATCGAGCTCAGAAATTTCAACTCATCGAGAGGCACTAGGCAGCGAAGATGTGGGCCTAAAAAAGATCTTCAAACGAGAATGCCATTCCACATGTAGTAGCATGTCGCCTTTATTTGGAACTTTTTAGCTTCCGATCTTTCTGCAGAGAATGTCCTATTGACTAGGTAGTCGATAATGGGGTCTTACCATCTTGGGGTTGCGTTGACTTATAACACCTCAGTTATCGATTTTTCCTCTATGCCCGACTTTCCCAAATAGTCAATTGGGATAAAGCGTCTGAATTGGTAATCCAAATCAGACCCTAAGGTGCAAATGCGTCTGTATGAACGTTGTCTGCTCGTGGCACCTGTGTAAAGGTGTAAGTCCGAACGCCTTAAGCTGCTTTTGTACCTTCTCGAGGTAAAGTACCATCCTTGGATCCTTTGCTACATACTCTTCGATAGTTTAGCTAATGATGAGTTAAGAATCAGAATAGATTGTGAGCTTCTTGACTGCCAGATCTTATGCCATTCGAAGGCCTGCCAATAAGGCCTTATACTATGTGGCCTGTCAAACTTGATCTCTCAGACTTCTCCTCATGAGATGCGGAATCATATTCTTTAGTACTCGATGGAGGTTGCGGCACCCAGTTTTACTAGCTAAGGTCCTCCTAAAATCCCGTTATAGGGAGACGGGTCGTTAACAATTGTGATCGTCTGCTTTAAGACTACTAGTGATGTTGTCACATCGAGTGTTATGTAGCCAATAACAGTTAAGGTGTATCTGTTGAATCCGGTGAGTACCTTTGCTCGGCGTATTATCATGTTTTCCAGACTTATCTTCTGAATGACGGATTAGCTGAAGTAGATTTATTGTGTTGCCGTTGTCTACCATCACTTTGTCCACTATCACGTGTGCCAATTGAACGGACACTACCAGAGCATCATTGTGTGGGAAGTCAACTCCCTCGGCATCCTGCTCAGTCAAACTAACGATGGGTCTAAGTTTGGCATCGACGGCTTGAACCTAGGAGATTGATATAGCCTACTGGACATTCCTCTTCTTGGTGTTGTGGCCCCCAAGTATTCAAACTCAACGAACATGTCGTTGATTATAATAGTCTTGGCAGACGGTTCTTTGTCTGCGTCTATTTCCTTCTAGATTGTGTAGTTGGCCTGTCCAAGTATCTATTGCATTTACCCTTCTTCACCAGCTTCTTTAGGTATTCTCTTTAAGTATAGAAGTTGTCAGTTGTGTGGCCAGGACCTAGGTAGAATGCACAGTATTTTGTGTGATCTAGCTTGGAGGTGTCTCATTTGAGTTGTCTTAGCAGCTTGAACCAAGGCTCACTCTTAAGGTCGCGGAGGATCTGGTTGATTGGGATCGAGAACTTGGTATAGTTCTTGGTAGCATGGCCTTCTTTTACCGGGGACCGGTCTCTGCGTTTGGCCTCTTGCCTGCTTCGATCGTTAAACTGCTTCTTGTCCACCTTATTCTGAGCTATCTCGAACTCCTTCTGAGGATGCTCAGGTGTCTTGTTCACTCGTCGGGCCTCATCCTAAAGCGCATGCTTCTCTGCTTGAGCAAACGAATCTACTAGAGTTAGGTATTCTTTCATGATCAATTCTCCAAATAGAAGATGATCTGCTGAAGTCACTTTTGGAAGGCTGTGCTGGCCATCGAGTCGTTGCAGCTGGCTATCTTTGCCTTCTCCACTTTGAACCTTTCCGGGTATGAAACCAATCCTACACCTTGTCTTGCAAAGTAGTGGCGCATATCTTGCATATTAAATCATCATTGGCTCTGTAGAGGATCATCATGTTGATGTAGTGCTTCAAGTGCCTTTCTAAGTCTTTGTCTCCCTTAAATAGGGTGAAATGTGGCGTATTGAACTTACACAAGGGCTCCGTCTGCTCGATCTCGTCCATGAAAGGTGATATTCTCATGTGTGCCACGTCCTTGCGAAGGGCATCATTTGTGGTCTCGATGCATTGGAATTCGTGCAATCGCTCAGTTATGAACCTCTCTACTTCTTCTTGAATTTGCCTCTGCAGGGGTAGCAGGGCTTTTGGCTGCCCCCGGTCATGACCTGCTGGTCTCGACTACTCTTCCATATGTTCGGCTCATCTATACTGTGGTTGCGGTGCATGTAGTACATTCCTGGCAAGGGAACAGATTAGTCATAGGTTGCCAGTTGAAGCCAAATTGAGTGACTACTCATCTCCGTCCGTCGTGCTGTCTACTTCGATGTGAGGTGGATGATGCTCCTTGCGAGCTTAGCTGGGAATGAACACTTCGCTTGGAAGATTGTCCATGTCGATTATCGAAGTGTGACCCCAATCGTGAATGTATGCTCATCCGGAGGCCTAACCTAGAATGCACGCTCATTCATGCGCTAAGACGAGAGTATACGCTATCTCAAGGGCCCAAGCGAAAGCATACATTGCCAAAACACTCGATTTGTGGTTGGAGAGAAACATCATCACATACCTTTATCCTACTTCGGGACACCTTGTCTGAGGCATGTTGCATCTCAATGCGCTATAGGAGCTGATTCACCAAGGTAGTCTACTGTGCAAGGGTGTTTGTCAACTCGGCGACCTGTCATGATAGGTGTTGTTCACCATTTGGAGTGGAAGAGCTGGGATGGTAGACACTTGAGTAGTGGAAGTGTAATGGACTCCAGGTGCAAAGCTTGAGCGAGGATGGGTCAGATCTGCAGTAAAATAGGGTGAAAATATCCTTGGTTCTACCGTTGGCCTCAAAATCTGGATATGGGTAGGTTAAATTGGTTTGGGACCATACTGAACCGTCTAGAGTGCGGCGGAAACAGGTTGGGCACATGGACGCTGGGCCGCCTCGGTTTGTTCTACTTGGCCTTAAGCTGGAGGCGCGTTGGGCTCATGTTAGGCTGAAACTTGAGTCGCGGTTAACGTAGCTTGGGCTTCCTCGATCTGGGCAGCTTGCGTCCAAGTGAATGTGGTAGACACCAAGGGTTGCTATGAGGGCGAGCAACTACCTGAGCCTGTGCCTGCTGGCTGCTTGTGCTATGGGCCTCCTGCACTAGGGTTTCCTCATGATGAGTGGAGGTTACCCTGTGGGCCATAGCAGTGACGGCTACCATTGTTGGCAGAGCCACAATACTTCGTTAAGGCAAATGAGCGGTCATTGCCATGGCAACCCTCGATAGGTGACGACGTAGAGCCATGTCACAATCTCCATCGGTGGTCCATGTCTTTCAACGTAGAGGGTCCCATGGGTTGTAGTTTCTAAATTTCCTGACATCGTATTTGTGGATCTACGAACGAAGAAAGTTGAAAGCAATAGTCTTTTTCAAGTCTTTGAATCAGAGCTCTCAATGAAAGCACCAATTTGTGGATGCAAATTTCTGCCTTCCTATGATTAATGAATATGCGCCTACAAAATAATGACACCTAAGATTAAGGCCAAAAGCCTCATGCACCCATGATGAATGGGAAATGGCTTTGTTGAAGAATCTCTGATGCCAAAGTTAGAATTCTAGAAAGAATGTGTTTAGAAGTTTGTGGGTAGCAAAAACCTCCAAAATTTTGGAGATAAATGGTGGATTTATGGGAGAGATGGAGGAGATGGGCCGGTCCTCTAAGGTTTAAGGGTGGTCGGCCCTAGGCTTGTGTTTAAGTGAGAATATTCCAAGATATTTGTGTAAATAAATATCTTAGAGTGATTTGGTAAATATCCTAAATAAATGGGATTATCATTACTTACTTGAAAGAAGCCTTCTTTGATTAGGAATGTATTTATGATAAGAATAAGGAATTATCTTATCATAAATACCTTTGACTTTTCCTATGCGCAAGTGTGCCTTGAACAGTTGTTGATCTCTACCTGCTTTACCTCAGCTGCGCATGGTGAATGAGACTGCTCTCTGCTTATTTAAGAGGGGCAGTCTTATCTTTCTTAGGGAATCATCCACGTGTCAACTCCATAATTTTTTGGATTATTTTTTGCTCCACACTCCTCGGTCCATAAATCCTCCATCGTTTGCTAAATGCTTGCTTTCGATTGAGAAGCCTCATATGGCCAATGTGTTTACTACCCACCTCGAGAGCGAGTCATCACTCACTCAAATAAAGGTGTGCAAAATTGCTCTGTTGTTGGTTTAGGTCTTCGTGCTACCTACTTCTACGGTTTTAATGGTGTTTTGTCTTCTTGCTTTGTTGGCATAAGAAGTTTTTCCTTGTTGGTCCTCGGGTGATGGATATGGTTATTGGGGTGGGTTGCTTATTTCTTTTGCTGAGTATTTTACAGGCAAAATTGTGTATTCTTTGTGCATCTTTGTTGTTGTGTAATTACGGATTAGATTTGTTCTTCAATTGGGACTTATTTGCATTTGTGGTTAATTTTTATGGCCTTTTTTTGTTAGTGCTGATCGCGTATCGGCTGATCCAAACAACGAATTGGTGAGGTACATAATGGTTCTGGCGATGACAACTCTTGTCAACTGACAGAGCCTAATTGGACCATCATGTGATTTGCTTGGGCTTCTTTGTCCACTTGGCCTACTAGCAGTTTTTATTTATTTATTTTTTTTAATTTTTAATTTATTTTAAGTTTATCCCATATAACTTTTTTTTTTTTTTATCAATGAAGATTATGTTTGACACAAAAGAAAAAAAAAAGTAAAGGTTCTTTTTGGACTATTGAAATCTTAATTTCCCTAATATTTCAAGTTTTTTAAGGTTGGTTCGTATTTCGAAATTGCATGCTTTTATATAGGTTTATTAATTTGCTGATTCAACTTAATTATGTGCCATTGATAGGTTTTGTTTGGGCTTTCTTTTTTACTTCCTTCGTTTTGTAATTTTTACAAGGATTTTACCTATGTAGATGTATCTAGTTACAAGTTATTATATGTGGATCGGTTGCGGGAAAGAGGTAACAAACGAGGTATTTTGTAGAGCTTGGTATTTTTTTTTTCTTTCGAACAAATGATAGATTATCTTAGATTAGTCATCAAAGAGGTTTAAACCCACGTCGTTATGCAATGGCTTAACACATTTTCATCACTGTGGTAAAGGACCACTTGTATTTTGTAAAGCTTGGTTTGCTAGCTTGACATGGTGAAAAATGTGGATCAGTTGCCACAGGAACAAAGAAAAGAATGGAACGTTATGTTTTCAATTAAGTATTTGACACTTCTTGTTAGTTATCAATGAATAAATTGATGTTAATTTAAATCGTGTTCGTTTTGAGTTTGGATATAATTATAGGTAGGTTATGTGAAATGAGCAAGGACATGATTCGGGAATAGAGGCATTTAGTAATCAAATTGAATTTGATTCTAATTTGTGTGAATTAGTAAACAATTTATATGATTCAATACTATTAGTACTCAGATTTTTAAAAATTTTAGTACACAATTTCAGCTGAAGTCTTACTCTAATTCCATTTCATTTCAACTCTTCCTCAATTCAATTCATTCTCAATTCCTGTCATTTGGATTACAAATTAGTATAAAGTAATTTTTTTAAATGTTGTTGGGGGTTTGTCTTTTTGTAGTTAGCTTCTGTACGATTTTTATTACTAAAGAATTGTATTCTTTTTAACAAATGAAACAATAATCGAAGTTCCAATCATTTTTCCTTCTTCTCCCTTTAATTTCTTAACATATCAAAGCATGGTTTTCAATACGTATAGAACTACAGACTTTGGTTTTCTGGAGAATACTCTCTTTTTAAAATAAAAGAAAATTAATGATCTCATGCTATAATGGGTTTCATGTTGTAAAAATAGTGTAAATGCCCGCTCTGAAAATTGTGTGAATTGAGACATGATGACTTTGGACATCGGATCATGGATTGGTAGGTATTGGTCGAGAGAGGGTTCTCGCCAGATTCTCTTTGTAAGGATTTCGGGAATCCTCAATTCACATCAGGTTGTAAATTTTTTTATTTAAAATTGAATATAAATAGTACCTGACGAAAATTGACCGCACAATGTACAATGAACGAATGTGATTGGAAGATCTCCGTGATCCTCACAAAGTGTGTGTGTGTGTGTGTATATATATATATATGTTTAGGCTAAATCACTCATGGGCAACCAAAACTACTTGATTTCCAATATTTCTGCCACTAAAAAGTCCCACAAGAGCTGCAGGAGCACTCTCAAGGCCTTCAGCTATGTCTTCCACATACACTATTTTCCCTTCTCTGATGTAGGGGATCACCATGTCCAGAAACTTGGGGTAGAGGTGGAAATAATCAAACACAACGAAGCCTTCGATGCGAATCCGATTGTAGATGATAGAGACGAGGTTGCTAAAGTCTTGCGGCTGTTTGAGATTGTAATATGAGATCAATCCACATACCGCAATTCGGCCATGACGTCTCATGTTAAGGAGCACAGCATCCAGCATTTTTCCTCCAACGTTCTCATAGTAAATGTCAATGCCTTCAGGGAAGTACCTTTTCAAAGCTGCCTCCAGGTCAGGCTCTTCCTTATAATTGAAAGCCTCATCAAATCCAAGCTTGTTCTTTAGTAGATCGACCTACAGCCATGAACGCAAATTGTGGACTTTATGATACACACACACACACACACACACACACACACACACAAATACAGTTATTGCTTATAACATGTCCGTTTTTTTTTTCCTTAAGGAATGGACTCGTTGAGAAAACCTTATTTCTTTCCAATTTTCTTCAGCCTTAGAGTGTATAATCACCTTTCAAAGTGTAGAACTTAAACTTTACGGGTTCTAATCTCGAGTTAGTTGATGGCTTCGATTATGCGTTTTAAGTAGTATCAAAGTTCAATAAACTTTATCATAAAGTGAGATTTTCTCAAAAGGTCCGTCCTTTATAAAAGAACGAACGTGCTACAAAAAGAATCTCTATTGCTTTAACTTGTTTTTGATACAGTAATATTTGACACTAAGTGGAAGGAGGATATGTACTTTATGGAGAGGGATTGGCAAGGCCACACAATGGCCCAACCGCTTACTAGATATCAAACTCAACACAAATATTATACATCCGCGCCATCCATTTAAATCGAACATGAGACCTCTCACTTACAAATGAAGATGAATGCTACTAGACAGTAACACTAGTTGGTTTAGTCGCTTGAACTTTGTTTGCTGAAACTTGCACTTAATGAGGGTTCTCCTTAATCATTAATTTTATCCCAAAATGACTATAAAGCTAATAACTCACCTTCTCTTTACTTCCAACACTTCCAACAACATAGCATCCCATCAGCTTTGCAAACTGCCCAACAAGCTGACCAACTGCACCAGCTGCGGCAGAAATGAAGACATAATCTCCCTTCTTCGGCGAACAGATTTCATGAAAACCGACGAAGGCAGTTATACCCGGCATACCTAAATGATTCAAAGAAATAAAAGATTAATATAGTGATTATACAGAGTATGAACATATATAACTCATAGTTTTGATGAAGAACTAACGCATACCAAGAAGTCCAGTATAGTAGGAAAGGGGAACATCAGTGTAGTGGATTTTAAAGAGCTGTTCTGGTTCTGTGATGATGCTGTACTCTTCCCATCCTGTTGTCCCCCAAACCAAGTCACCTTCCTTGAACTCCGGGTGCCCCGACTCCAAAATTTTAGCCACTCCAAACCCATTTAATGGCTGAAGAAATGCATCAACGAGTATTTATTTTCATATTTTTCATTTAGTGAATTCAGTTCTAACATGCTTAAGCCAGATGATTGAATCTCAACCCTCTAAAATGAGAAAGCATAGTGATTTCATACTCCGTCTTCTCCTTCCCCTATACTATTCTTTGATTTATACAATCCAAAAAAAGAGAGATGAGTGTATAGGAGATAAGGGAGAGTGAGAAAATAATTATCTGATAAAAAATACTTGGGTATGGTCATTCATGCTACGTCAGTCATCTGCCCATGAAAGGCAAGGGCGATTCCCTGCATTCAAGCCCTACAAAGGCCTATTTTGGTGCCCCTGAATGCAGGGGATCCCCTTATGCATGTCTTAGGCAGGACGTGGAACGTGGAACGGGTGGTTCTTGATCACCACTGCCTTGGAGTCCTACAATCTATAAATCACAAAAATACATAACCAAAACAGAACATTGATAATCATGGAACCAAACAGAAAATCAAGAAAGCCAAAGAGATTGCTCACAGAGCCAGGAGTGATTGAAGTGAAGACACTATTAGGAGGTTGAGTTCTATTCATACGAAGCCTCAAATAAGGGTCGCACGACAAGTAAAGGTTCTTGACCACCACTGCCTTGGAGTCCTGTGGAACCTTGAGCTTCAAGGTACTAACTGTCACGTGCATGTCGGACTCTTCGGCTTTTTCAGAGACATAGTTCTTCAGTATCACCTGCTTGTTCCTCACTTCCTCTGCGCCACTCGTCATTGCCATTGCCATTGCCGTTGCTCAACCAAAACCAAACTCTATATCTTTTCAGGTCCTCTGTTTCTTTGAAAAATATGTAGCATTTAATTTACGGGGTAATGCTACAGTGTCCAAAATTTTAAACCAAATTATATGATTGTTGATGATTGGATTAATATGTTGATTAAAGTGCTCATTTTTTTATTGGTAACATGTCATTTGGTTTACTTAGCATTATCTTTAATTTACGTATCAAAGTTTGCTTGATTTTGTTTGTCAACGAGTTTGAGGTGTTGTATGGTGGCACGTGTATGGTTGGATATATCTCCTTCCATTCCATTTCTGCTCAAGAAAGCTACGGTTATGTCATTATCTTAAGGAATCATAGATGGAACTAATACTATAGCTGTCAAGAAAAGTCCATGCTCCTAATCTTTAAGAGCATTCCACCACACGAATACACTGACGTTGCCACATGGGGTCCCTTGTCATTCAAGCAACATAACCAACATAAAGTTGTTCGCGAGACCAACTTACATGACATAAGTACACCGCCACTATAGTGTTTGGTGTCAATCATACAATGCCACGTGGAAATATACTTGCATGTAGCGTTGCCCACATGACACGAAACATCACGGTAACGATGTTGGTTAATACAAGATGCCACAGTTACTGTATAATCGTTCCATGGAAGTCTTTCTCGTCATTCATTCTCCGAAAAATCATCAACAAACTCCTTTTATGTCAATATAGTGAATGAATGTTAAACATTGTGCATATACTAGTTGAGTATTTGTAGGAGTTTCGTCATCTGGGAAAAACAGTAACATTCACAATTTCACACAGAAACATAGCTGCCTGTGTTTGATGTGTAAAGGATACTCTGTCCAGCAACAGCATGGGATTTCTAATCGCCAAAGCGTCGTCCATGAACCTTTACTAGGACATAAATTCTAGCTCATTCAACTGGGAAAAAATTAGTCGTTTTACGCCACAAAGACGACACTTCATTTTACGTCACTCCATATACCCTGAAAATAAATCAATCAAAAGGAGGAAGGCAACCGTTGATTTCGGCAACCCAAAAAGAAAATGTAGAGAACTGAACAAGATTACAAGGCAGAAGTAATGTGCTGCTGCGTACAAAAGCTGAATTAAGGAAGAAATTATATCATAAATATCAATACTGGTGTTTTTCTATTAGACAAGCTAGGAAACTATTGAATTGCATCTCAGACAACTTAATTACATCACAGTCGCCCGCTTGTTTCACCGAGTTAAGGCGAAAACTCTACATATTGATTTAAAAGGGTAACTATAAATAAGCAAACTTTTTTATAGAGAGGCCTAATCTGTTCCCAATAAAAATTTGTTGGAAAATAATTCGATAGAGAGGCCTAATCTGGAAACGGCGGAAGCAGCACTACAACTCTCACCTTGAAAGTTCTACAGATGAATTTTCGAATGGTTTTCAGCACTCTGGAGATGAATTTTGTTGCTCAATTGATCAGGTTACTGTTTAACTCTAGAATTTACTAACCACGAAGATCTTCGTGGAAAATTAACACTATTTACACATTTTCCCAGCATAAATGGTAACAGAGACATGCAAACAATTATCGCATCTGCATTACCTTATAGATGAAAAAAGCAACTTGCAAGCATTTACTATAGTAAATTTATGCTTCAACAGGGTCTTTCGCTCCCACAGTTCTGTTCTCTTCAAGTGGTTTTCTGACTGTCTCAACCGTGGAGACTTCTTCCTTACCATCTTCGTCAGAACTACCCTTGTTGCTAACGAAGATCCCTAAAAAAAGTAGTACAAGCTTATTAACCTGATGCCGCTCAAAAAAATTCACTCCTTTTAAATACCAGTTGAACAAATTATTATAACTAATTGTCCTTGACAAACCTATGAACCATATTCCAGACGCAAGAAACAGAACAGATGTCACAGCAAGAGTTGTTATCCTCCAATTTTTAACATGGTCCTACATATGAAAAGAACAAAACCCAAAACAGGAAAAACGAACACGGTGAGGATGCTAAACCGACAAGACAACCCTTCTATGAAAATTCACTCCAAACTGAACACTGGAATCAACTTCTTTCCCTTGCTGTCAGTATACCGCCTAGGAGCTGCTTCTCCAAATACCAACAGTAATAGAGTGACACAATTATATCATCTAAACATCAGCAGTAATCTCCACTTCTCAAACAAATTATATAGAAACAAACTTTGAAGGCGCACCTGGAGTATTCCAGCAAGAGGTGAGGAAGGAACATCACCAAAGATGTGGATTGAAACAGTTGAGACAGCCATAGCCAATGGCCTAAGACTTGGTGTCACGCACCGCAGAGACACATAATTAACTGGAGCCTGCCAAGGAAAAGTGATTAACAGGGCAAACGTTATATAAAACTGGAATAGTAGGTTATATTTATTATATATCAGTGAGCAGTCATTATCATATTATATGCTTCAGACCAACCACATATGTGTGGGTTTTCATCCCTACTGGTGGTGCTTATGTGCATAATCAAACATTGAGTTATGGCGTTAAAAGTTTAGTAGACAAGATCATACTCATCATATACTAATCCACTCATTATTATAAGCAGACTATTACAAATTCAAGTTTAGCGTGCACAGTATGCATTGAAACCACCAAAGTTCAACCCAAATCGGAGAATGTTAAGATTACCTGGGTTGCAAACACAAGGAGCTCCCCCAATGCGAAGAGAACTACAAAACCATACAAGTTCCTTACACAGAAGGCACTGAAGCAAAATATTGCGCCTAGAAATGTTGCAACAGAGAGAAGCTGTGAAAGAAGCAAAGGGTTTCAACAGCACATTCTAATAAAACATGTTAAAGAAGACCGTATTGTAAACGCTGGACACAGGCAGAACTCACCTTAAAAGCGTTATAAATTGTGGCAGTCACTGCATCAAGGATGAGCCCTCCAGCTAACGTCCCCAAAATTCCACAAACAATTGTAATACCTCCGAACCACATATCTGGCTTATTCTGTCCAAAGTTCCAATGAGCGAGAATACTGTCAGAATTGTTAGAATATTATTTCCTTTATGCTAGACTGCCGTTATTAATATAGTCTATTATATTCTGATAATGCATTTATAAGGTAAAAGAGCTGATCCCATAAGTAATATCACTGGGAGATCATCGATATACCAACGCTTTTGATAGTTAAGGTCAAAATTCAGTTTCCTTTTAGCAAAGAAAGCAGGATTACATGACAAAAAAAAAAAAAAAAAAAAAAAAGAGCAAAGGGCTATACCATATGATAAATGTCATAACCAGCCTTTGGTCCCCAGTACGAGTAGGCTCCAATGACAAAGTTATATGACACATAACCTGCCAGTCAATTAAATTGTGAGGAAAAAAATATAAAAAGTTTGTAAATAATAAATAGTAACCTTTGGTAGCACTCTATCAGTACTTTCTTCAGTTAAATTAGTGTAAGATTGCAAACATTACCACATTTTTTTTACCCAATACAGGTATACACACGTGTAAAAACATGATCAAGATCTATAAGATTAAGTACAATTGAAATTATATCTTACTATATTAGGATAAAATTTTAGAAGAACAAGTAGAGGATGAGGGAGTACCTAAGACATTAGCAACATAAACTTTATCGAGCAAAAGCGCTTTCATATCTCTTGAGAATCTTGAGAGTTGGCTCAAAGACTTTGTAGCAGGGCTTGGCCTGAAATACACAAAAAGAAGAACAATCTAACAGATAAGAAATACCATTTTAGGATGTTGGATGTGTAATAATCCTGTCCTACCCTCTCGATTGATTCTATCACGCTGACATTAATAAACTTTTTTTTTTTGTCAGTTGATTAGGGGGCTAGCGGCCGAAAGATCCAACAGCAGATTAAGAAGCAAGGTCTAGCCACATGAGACACAAGTAAAAAGAGAACAATGTATTTATTTAAACATGTTACTAATGTGCCCATATCTGAAATGGAACTGGCATTTGAATTGCAGATGCATTGCAACGGTTTTTGTTATTTGAGCACCCTACCTGGTAATGCTCAGCAGGTTTTCCCAGTTGACAGAGAGCATGGGAACACTTCTGAAGTGGGCTAATAATTCTATTTTTCTCATAATTACAAAGGACAGTGAAGATAACCAAGTAATAGGGAAAAAGATGGATGCAATCGTTACTTACCAAGAAGCTTTTTCTGTGACATCTGAATCTGCAGTTAGAAGCTAATCAGAATAAACATACAAATTTGGATAACAAATAACTTCTTGAAATTTAAAAAAAAAATATATCAAGCATCGGAGAACTGCTTCCACACTACCATTCATAATCATTACGTTGACCATCTTAGATCCACCCAAAGTTCCTGTCCTTACAAATGCATTTAAGGAAAAGGTACAATGTAACTGATTATATCGATAAAAATGATTGAAGCTGAACAAGGTTTCTCACACATTAATACTTTTTAAGATTAACGAGGGATATCTTTTAGAAATTAAAGAATGGAAAGTTCAAATGCCCCATTGTTATCCTACACTGCTAGTAAATGACAACACAAACTGTTCTTGGGACCATTTTCGAACTAAAAAATACAGAGTAATATTTGTTTTTTGAAACATGAAATCGACTTTGCAAAACAACAATAGAACATGAAATACCTTCAATTAAAGGACTAGTTGTTTCAATAGGTTCCAAAGTTTTTCTTGTGTCAGCAGGAGCAAGACCTAAAGTTACCAGTTAAGTTACATTACAACAAATCCGATGGATCATACATAAAACATAAGCTTCTTTATCACAGACGATGCATCACAGAGTCACAAAAAGAACGAAACGATAAAATTCACCTTTCAACTCCAATGGTTTCACCACAAAAGCCAATACACAAAATGGAAGCATACTTAATGCCTCTCCCCAGAATGCATAACGCCAACTGAAACTGGATCCCACCTAAACATTGATCCAAAGCAGAATATCATTACGACAAGACATCTAACCCAGTGCAAAATCACCATGATATACAAGGATGCTACCAATAGAGAAATTTGATTTATTCAATCTAATGACCACAAATAAAGAGAGGTGTATGAAGGCTAAATTGCAGTTGAAATCAATTGCCCTTACTACAAAGAACTAAGAAGTTGAACAAGCCATTACCTTAGTACAAGGAAAGAAACGCTTAATTTTAAAACACTAGGATACATTCCAAATTCAGAAGTGAAGGGGAACCTTCAAGAGCAGAGAGTATTGCATGTTGTTTCTTGCAACCAACAATTTAAGTTATCAAACTTTTTGATTGGTTTTGTAGATTGGGAGGAAGAGAAAGTGAGGGAAAGGCCAGCAATTGCCTAGATACGTGAACCGCTATCTCTATAATTACAGACCCTAAAATATTGAACTGATTTTGTCAATGATGTCATGGATATCCAACAATATCATGCGAGGTGATTGGTACCATGAGTAGAAGCAGATAGATGAGCCTACCCACAGTAAACCAATTAACAAGCTCCGATAGACCCACCCCCACCCAAAAACAAAACGGAATTTTGAAAATTCAACCAGCAGCCTTTATATATGTACAAATATGAAGTTAGCTTGCAAAATTTAAAACTTACAAATCCGCCGTAAACATAGCCCACGGCAATTCCAGTTGGTATACACATGTAAAACATAGCAAGCCATGCTGTTTTCTGGGCCCACAATTGATAAATATTCAGCATAATTGTGAAAATAATCATCAAATATTGTCTACCTCTGAAACATATTTGATTGTAAAGAACAATAGGGAGGGATGAAGAGAAGGGAAAGAAAACAAACCTGAGTTGCAGGAGCATGGTCATCGATGAATGGTGCTGCAAGACTAATGAAAGATGCCTCACCAACTCCAACCAGCCTAGAATGGTAAACCTCAGTTATAAACTCACAATCTAACACAGGAAGGTGATGCTGATGCAAAGAACAAAGCCAAAGTTGTAAAATCGGAGAATAGTACAGCATTGTTGCACTCACATGCGACAAATTGCAATGGTCCAAAAGTTAATTGAACCACCACACCCGGCTGTGGCAAATGTCCAAATAGATAATCCAACTCCAATCAGCCTAAAAGGATTGTGACTGAAAAGACAACAATGCTTATGAACTTGAAACCGCATCGAGCTGAGGATATCTCCATTGAAGAGATGAAAAAGTTAGCAACTCATCTCATGCATACTGTAAGTACTCACCTTTTTGCCAACGATGCAAAGATGGGTGAGGCCACAAGAAGCCCAACCATAAATGCAGATGACAGAGAGCCGTCTTCAAAATTGCTCAATTTAAAATCTCCCCTGTAAGAAACATGCCACCGTAAACCAAATACAACCAACAGATCAAGGGAATCGTGAAAAATAGTGCAAATTATTCAAACAAGTGACCCTAATTAGATGCTTCACGGATTTTCAAAAACTTATCGGAAATGAATCTAGTTTCTTGATAAACAAATGGATAATAAATGCATATGCCACAACAGCCACTGGATTAGACAGCACAATGCCAGATTAATATTGGCCTCTAAGGCTCCGAAACTCTCATAAGAAACTTTAAAAATCTTACTGAATTCCGGTACCCGCGGTGCAAATGCCGCTAGGATCACAAATCCCAATGCTACCGTTGACACCATTGCTGGCTATTGCTCCTCGATCGACATAATTAATCAAGTTAATCACACAGAACATCACGAGCAACCTGTTTTACATACGAAATAAACAAAATATTTGATCACATTCCACGAGCAACCTCTTCCCTTCAAATGCAGCTTCAAAATTTGAAAATTTACTGGCTCAATTACATTTCCAGATAAGAAAAGTGCAGAAAACCCAAGAATTTTTAATTCAAGAGTAATTTAAAGGAAACTGAGTTGGGAATGTTTACCTTTTGGGGGTGAACCATGATGGATATCGAGGTGAGTCTGAGATGGGGCTCTCCGACATATCTGGGTTGGGAGGATCGGACGGCGGAGTAGGGGTTGGAGGAGGCGGTTGATGGTGCTGCTGCTCTTGTTGCTTCTCTCGTTGTTGTGATTCCGCCATAATAATGATGAGATCATGAGAGAGAGGAGAGGAGAGGAGAGGGAGGCGTGGAGAAAGAGAGCCTTGTTCCGCAAGCAACCTCCAAAGTTTACAGCACCCTCTGCCTCTGCCCCCTCTCTCTCCTCTCTCTCAGGACACATCTTTAACCATGTTTTGAAACTCATTTTTATCTATTTATAGAAAATAATAACAAAAATTTGTTTTAGTAGTATGGTCTACGGGTATTTCTGTTCGAATGGCGAAAGTTAGTAGATTAATAATTATACCATAAAATAATACTTAAGCAAACAAACCATCAATATATATCATAAGGCCATAGTTAAGAGTATTTTTATTTATGAGTCACACTGCCATGTTGGGTTAGTACTGATCCACCTATACAATATTTGGTGAGCAATAAGATTAATGTTTTGTGAACCTAAATTATAGAATTAGTGAATAGAAAAACGACTGCAAGTAGTGGATTGCTTTGGTAGTTAGAACTTTCCTCTTTGTTCCTCGTGTCTCGGGTTCAAACCTTCCCTCACCCCTCCAGTGTAGAGAAATGTTGGTAATTCTTTCCCCCATTTGACTTCTTGTTTATTTATCATTTTTCAATTGAGATTAGAATAATAATGTAGATGTCTGCGTGGCCACATTAGTTAGAGCGTACGTGCTCTCCTTAGAGTTCAAGTCCACCTCATGACAATTTAGATTGGTTTAAAACGGTCCGGTTACAATTTCGTACTATATAACATAGAACTTGTTTTAGAAATGCTTTTAAAACTACTAAAAGCGCTATCGGAAAAAAATGTTTTTGGGTTTCAAAAGCACTTGAAGTGCATTTAGGAGAAGCACCAGTTATGTGCTTGAAGTTTAAAAAGCACTTCCAAACACACCCACAACAGAAGAAGAAAGTAGGTTTTGCAGTAGACAATTACATCCACACTCACCCAAATTGCGTAAATCTGTTTCCACTAACTAATTAAACTGTAACAACTTGACACCATTTTACACACATTAAACAGATACAGAAACCCAACTTTCTTATTCACCCGCTCATAACTACTCGGTTTCGAAACTGTACATCTCTAGAACCCAGCTCTCGGCAACGGAAAACCTGCATGGAGGAATAATCAAGCTCTAACATACGCGTTTATGTACACGTTCACAAATTTTTCAAGGCTGTATACGCAGAAGTATGGATGTCGCAGCACTCAGCATCCCACGAGAAGTCCATTTCCATGGCATCCGTTATCTTTCTCTTCCACTTCGACGGGTTGTTTTTCTTCAAATAACAGCAAATTTCAACAACTTTAGCATCTTGATAATAATTGGGAGTTTAGAAGATAATCTGAAAGTTTAATGACCAGGTAAAGAATCGCATACAATTTCATCCAGGGCTTGGCTTAGAGTCATATTTCCAAACGTAGAGCTGATGAAACGTGAGAAATTAGTGGTCTCGTAGTTATGCTCGACAAAGTTCCTGTTCAAAGTTATAGCCAATGAGACATTTATAATTATACTTTCAAATGAAATAACAGCACAAGAAAATATAAACATCTGTACGTTTTCATTCCGAATAAGAAAACTTACCCAAACCCCTCGTCGTTGGAGTTTACTGTAATTGGAGCAGCTCCGTATTTTAAAGCTTTTAGCTACATACAATGAATAATTGGACATCAGACAAGGAAAATTATTTCCGTAAGTACATTTCTCCGGAAATTTTAAAAAGTATTAAAATCAAAACTAAAAGGAAACTAATACTAGGGAGACGGAAAGAGAGAACTAACTGGAACTTGAAGGTCCGGGTCATGAAAAGATTGGCATAAGATAATATCAGATCCCGCGAAAACCAAATGTGATAACGCTTCATCATTCCCGTCTATCAATTGTACATTTGCCTCCTGCAGCCAAAGGAGAACACAAAATATGTATAGGTGACGCGAAAGGCATGCAAAGATCAAAATAGAAAAGCAATATTCTAAAATGATTTGCCACAAATGTCATTAACACAATGAACAAGAGGCAACCTGTACCTTCAAGGGTTCATGCAATGATCCCAACTTGTTTACACTTGATATTTTGCCAATCCCCATGACGATGAACTGTAACAAGACACTTAACCATCACATCCATGAGAAACAATCTAGAAAAACAACTTAAATACCAGGTTCTTTAAGGAAAGTTTTCCGGAAGAAATGGCTAGTTATTTCTTCCCTTGCTACCAAGCACACTGACCATTTTTTTTTTTTTTAAATTACCCTTTGCACATCGTAAAGGCGTTCAGCAAGTCTCGGCCACTAAGCCATACATTTTTCTGATGAGAAAAGAAAAAGGGGAAGTAACTACCTGTACATCAATCCTGCTATTTTTCGAAAATATTTCCCTCAGCTTCTCCAGATCAACATCTGATACTTTAGAGAAGACGCATCCAACCTGATAAAATATTCGTAATTTGTTGCATTTCCAGTAAAAATCAGAAAACAAGTATAAATCCTTCCATAAAAAACATAGGTAAAAGAAACATAAAATGAAAAGAAAATTAAGTTATTCTGAAGACAAGGCTTCCCTGAGCAAGCAGTCCCATACCATAGATTAATTAGATTAATTTCTGAAAGACAATCAAGGCTTAACTCGTAATGTGGATTTTGTCAGATAAGTTAACACACATCTAACCAAAGAATGTTAATTTTGTCCGTGTTTTCAAATTTTCACCCACCTAACATGGTTACCTAAGAAATAACAGGTCGTATCACACCAAGTACAAGCTAATGAAAACTAGGTGTTCACAGCTCAGATAACCTCAGATGCATACGTACAAGAAAAGTAGAAGCATGCTCGGATAACCCAAGGTGCTGCTGCAATGCAGCTTTGCAGACTGTTTTCCCTTTCATATCCTTCGCATTATACTGTACAGGAAGAAAGTTGTCCGTGGACGGATCCCAGGTGGAGTTGTCAAATCCACAAGGGGCAATAATCACTTTGTTTCTGAAAGAAAATGGGAACACTAGGTGAATTTTCTTTCAGTGTAAGAAACCAAAAGAATCTGCATGAATGTTTGAGTGAGCTACTTACTTGTGAATGTTCAAGGTAGGATCCAACCCATGACTCAGACTCTGAATAACCCTGCCTTTTGAAAGTATGGATGACATAATGACAACTTTATTGGAGTAAACAACTCCACCCTGCAAATTTATAGAAAATAAAACTTCCAGGGGAATCCATGCCGAATATCAAAGGAAACTAGGGCTTCCAATAAAGAAGGGACTTTGAAGTATGGGAAATAATATTGAATAACAAATGAAATGAGCTGGAAACCAGGACACCATAGCAATGCTCTTTTTATGTGTTCTCCAAACTTATAAATGGAAGCTGAAATTTGAGGGAATACAATGAAAAAGCAAGCACAAAAGAACTAGAGCCTATGTATTGCAACCGTTATAAATAAATATACTTAATTACCTTGGCCTCCTTCACAATTGTATCAAAACCAAGCCAATTTCCGTTCAGTTGAAAGTTGAAATGATATATTGATTCTCATTTGAATATTTTAAATTTTATGTATCTACAATCTGAATTAAACAGTAAATCATTCATAAAGTCACCACGTCAAGGCTGGAATGCATTCTTATTTCACATCATACTCAGGAAAAACGGAAACAATACTCAAATCCTAACCCATGTTGTTACATTGTCAAAATTGGAAAAATTGCGGGAAGTTTCTCAGACATAAGATAAAATAGTGACTTTAACGTCAGAAGGCTAATACATGCAGTCATTGAAAAATATCTATCCAACTGTGTATATTATGCGGTAGTTACATGACATAAGATATATAAAGGACGGTGAATTCCTGTATTATCTTGCAAAAAATTATCAAGAGAAGAGAGACAGAATAGCTATGGAATATACCTTCAAGATATTAACAAGATGTGCCTTGTTATTATCTTGCAAACGATCAGGACGGTGAAGTCTAGCAGGATCGAGTCCGCATAACTCTAGTTTCTCTGGATGCTCAAGACACTAAAGTATCGAAACACAAAGCATTATAAATTGGATCCATGTGAGCGTGTAAAGTTAAAAAGAAAAATATACAGCTACTTGCCTGTGAGTTGAGGTCATGGCATGTCAAAAGAATTCTTGTACCTTCAAGTCCCTGTACAGATGTGGAAAAAAAATTATACGGTGGCACGAATTCCATGCCAAAAATAAATAAATGTTTTTCTCTAACCTGCAACCACAAGTTGGGAAGGGGCAAGAAAAATACAACAAGATACATTAGAAAAATTGACCCTCATGTGACGGAAAACTAAAGCAGCCTGTGACATCAGTACTGTGATGGACATTTAAGGTACTTAGATTGGCTTCCATGTTGACCACATAAAGTTTTCTGCCTTTCCACATCCTTTACAAATTTCCTTAAGCAAGGTGCAAGTTGTATAATGCAGGACAGACATGTTACCACATAAGCAAGCTGTTAGCATCATACCATCTTCCCCACTACATATTTTCCATAATTCACACTGAGACATTGCCCTCAAATTATATCCATAGGAAAAAGAGCTTCCTTATTCGGTCCTCATTAAGTAGCTAATTAAGTTATAACATCTCAACCAGGAATCAAATTTTAAGTATGTATGGCTAAGTACACGATGGGCTGCGCACACTTAGCTACTTATTAGATCACTCTGTACACATGCATTATAAATTTGTGTAAATATATATTAAATAAGTCTTCCAAGTTGCATTGCATTAAGTTTCATCAAATGAAATGAATTACTTGCAAATTTATTCTTTGAAAATGAATATTAAAAGAAAGGTTCATGCTTGGGAGCAAGGAGAAGGATGCGGTAGTACTTATTTAATGGTATTCAATATAGAGCAAAGAAAATACAGTTTTAAGCTGTACCTGTTTAACAGTAATATCCCAGAAAAGTGGCCCAATAATAGCAGTCTCCCAGTTGTGGATATGTATCACATCAGGACGCTTTCCAGATTTTACAATATAATCCAATGAAGCACGGGAGAAATAGGTAAACCTGAATGCATCAAATACATGAACCATCATAGAAGAAATTGTTCATGGCAGAGCTAGATACCATATTAGATATAATCTACTAAATATGGAGATACGGCACCACAAAAGTTAGGCCTTTTCATGTATAGAGAGAGCAAGATACCCATGAGTATCTGAATTCATGATGGTTTTAAAAGCCCAAAGTGCTCAATATAATTTTATTTCTATGAGAGCACACTAGTTCAAAGTAACCCACTTTCAGTTCATAATACTTTAAGAAAAGGCCAATCTTACCAATCTTACAATCTTATGAATATGAGTGAAAATTATACTGACCTTTCAAAGTCATCTGAATAGCCATATAGCCTCTCACGATTGAAAAAGGATGAGTAGTATACTGGTTGAATTAAAGTAACTCCAATGCCATAGACAATGCTGCATAACAAGTAGATAAAGCTAGATAAATACAGATTTTCAAACATAACACTATAACAACACAGATGCTTTTCTAATAAAAGAGCTAGTTGGAAGTTAGTTGGTACTTTGGATCTAGAACACAGATGCGCACACGCACGCATGCACCCAAACAGACAGACAGACAGACACATGTGAAGGACCTCACCACCACACAGTCCAAGTTGATCAACGTACTAATCGGGGTTTCTTAATTTTCCCCTTTTAGTCTTATGATCCTCAGCAAGAGAGGGCCCATTTAAAAAATAAAAAACATAGCCACGATAGGCTCGTGATCATAATACCATGGCCAGTTAATGGGCAATACCCATGAGCCTGGTCAAGTCTGACATCATATGTTACTGTTAGAACTCAAGTTGTCACCCAAACGGGGTTAGCCAAATGTTGTCAGCGGTGTACCTTGAACCCAGATATATTCAACTATTCCAAACTGAATTTTCTAAAGCAGACATAAATATAGTGTACAAAGAAACAACTCAAGCTTACCCGGTCCAGATTTTGTTCCCATGCAACTGACCATTGTAATACGAATAACATTCTGCCTCAATTTCTTTTAGGCCTTGAACTTTGTTTAAGTCCAAGCTTGAAAACCTAATCACAAGGTACAGTCATGAACAAAATCATTAATAATTGTCTAGTTTTCTAGCAAAATTTATTAAAAGGTTTATAGGAACTCGTGTACAAAATAAAGTCCAACCTTTTCATTGAATGCACTTTTTCTCTATAAACCATCATTTTAAGAAACCATTAGATCCTTCTTTCCCAAAATTATATCTTCGGAAACAACAATTTGAACAAAGAAAAAGAGAATATTCACATTTTCCATATTCTGCAATCCTACAGTCTTTCTATCTTCATGACCGCACATTCTAATGAAATAAGTGGCAAGTCTAGAGTACTTCAGATCCCATGAGAAAATAACAGACCTAAGTGAACATACATGGTGTAACTATCTCTTCCATCAGCATCACTACATCAGACTCGGTTTCCTCTATCTCCCTTGGCCATTAGGAATGCGGCAGGCAACTGAATTAAGCAAGAGCTACCTAGTAGATTTCTTGGACTACACGAGGATATGTCAAAAGCATACTACTGCCACAGGGTACCTACAACAGGTTTCACTAAACCAATATTATAGTCACAGTTTCATCTTTTCTTCTAGTTACCAACTTATGATCATCCACGAATACTCATAAGAGCAATTTTTGTCTTAAAGTTCTCTATCAAAGAAAACAATATTTAGGTCTTCCATAGTTAAGCACTCTGAGTAAAGAGAAACAAAAATTACAAAGGAGGTCCCATAATTACTTTGGAAGTATCACCTCCACCAAATTCCCCTTCCTTTGTAGTGCACAAGACAAGCCTGTCACATATGAAGCCAAGGATCGGAAAGAGACCAGGGGTGCCATTTCCGTGCATACATGGACAATGTGAAAGCCATTCCTGAAAGTTTCAAAATAAAACATAACATCACTTTTTGAAAGAGAAAGAAGCGACAAAAAGAATGAGAGTAAACTGCCAATCTCCCCCCTGAACTTTCACCAAACTTTTGATTTACCCCCTAAATTTTTAAATTGGAAAATCAAGGACTTAAACTAATTTTTTTGGCCGATTCCCCAAAACCACCCCCCCCCTGCCGTTAGTTTTCCATAGATTCCAGCCAAATAAATGTTAACTCTTATTGCGTGCACACCACATGACTTTCCCTTGAGAACAAAAACGTCACTTCGCTAGACCTTCAGATGCAAAAGCTATAGAATCACACAGATTTGCACAGGTCAACATTTCAGAAATCTAGGGTTTTCAATTATTTTAAAGAATGAAGCGACCTAACTACCTAATATGTTGTGCATATGTTTTCATTTAACAGAAATTTGGATGGAAAAATGAAAAACTAACAGCAGGGGGATATCGGCCAAAAAGTTTCAATCCTTAATTTTCCAATTAAAAAGTTTTGTTTTTTTTTTTTTTTTTTGGGGGGGGTGGGGGTGGTGGAGGGGAATTGAAAGATTGGCATATTGTCTTCCAAGTGTTCAAAATGTAAAACTTTGTTTGTCAAATATGCAAACCACTACCTTTTGATTCTCTTGGAGAAGTGACGGAGTTCAGCTAGAATCTCAGTGTCTCCTTTCTGCAGCGTGTCACTAAATACTTCAGGTAAGCTAAATTTGTTATCCATAACCAGCCTTCTCAAATCAGATGCCTCCACGGTGGTAACCATTCCATTGAGGACCATTGAATCTATCCGAAACAGTAGCTCCCAACAGCTTACCCTATCTGGTTTACAGTACATCAACAGAAAGACATTATTAAACTAACCCTCATGAACTCTAAATACTTCTTTCACTTTCGAAGAATATGATCACCGACCATTGTCCAAAACAAGTAAAACAACAAAGATTTCATCACATAATAGTACATAAGCCTAAATTACACCTTTAGTTCCATAGTTTAGGCTCAATTCCACTGTACTTTTTATAATTCCAATTTCAATAAGTTCATTTGTATAGATTAGTTCCCCAACATTTTCAACGTGCTCCAAATTTACATTTCTGTCACATTGTTTGACAAAAACTTTCAAATTATAACCAAAGCATGTTCATCATGACCCGACTTCAAATTGTTAAAAACACCACACCAAATTCTTAGAGTTCAGAATACAAGAAATATTAATACTTATCAGGGATGATTAAGGTACCTTGAGGTCTTGCAATGGCAGCCTGCTTTTCCAGCTCCAGTTGCTCAATCCTATCCACCAACAGCTCTTTCTCTCTGGTGATTTTGTTGAGTTCTTCTACCGCCTTAACTCGTTGCTGGTTTAACTGCAGAATATCTGAATTTTCATTCCAAATTGCAATGGAATTAAGACAAGTTAAAAATAAATAAACAGAAAGAAAAAAAAACACAAATAACATGAATTGCAATCGAGGAGTTTGGTTTTGGCTTACTCTTCTGAGCTTCTCTGAAGAGTTTCCAAATGTCTTCGGCCCGAGAGACGGACTCCGCATTTCCATCGCCCTTAAACCTGAAATCAATTGAGATTGGAGTGATTAGATCAAAGTAAAGCAGAAAATTGAGGTTTTAGAAAATAATGATAACAATTAAGTGATTGACTGACTTCATTTCTGAGGAGGAGGAGGAGGAGGAGGAGGACGCATTGACGGCGGAGCAGCAAACTAGTGGAGTTGGAGGTTTCTGATGCGGTGGTTGCCACTGCCACGGGCGGAGGATCGAGCTGCTCATCAGCGCCTTCATTTTTGCAACCAAACTGTGCGAGTAATGGAGGAGGAGACGATAAAAGTCGTGATTTTTCTTTTCTGTAATTTATTAATTTTGACTTAATTAGATTTGAAATCACAACAACTTTTATTAAAATATTACTTACCTGCATCCGCAACCCAACCGTCTAACTTTACTGAATTCGTTCTTTTTTGTTTTTTTTTTTTTTTGAAACCCAACAGCCGATTATATAGAAGCCTACAGGAGGCAAGCAGCAGAACAATACCAGGCAGTGATAATGGAGATACCACAAGACCCCCCCCCCCCCCACCAAGTAGAGGCGTCATCCCCATCACCACCATACCCAAATTAGTGAGGACACGGTAGCCCATCATTGTTCAATACAAAGACCAACGAAGATGGAGGCCTTTCGACCCAAACAACATCACACATCTCCGGAAAATCAACCGACGCTAACTCATGCGCCACACAATTAGCTAATCTAGGCACCCAAGACCAACGGCACTCAATAAAATCCCTCCCCAATTGCTTAACCCGAGCCAACATAGGGAAAGCCTCCCAACTACCCACAGACATCGAACTAGAAAGACATTTTATAGCTTCCAGGGAGTCAGATTCCAAGATGACATACCTTAATCCCAAAGCCGCACCTAACTGGCATCCATGCATCAACGCTGTGGCCTCCGCAGCAGCCGCCGAAAGAGCCCTGATAGCGTACCTCGCGGCTGCCACCATCCTTCTATCCTGTCCTCGCGCAATTACACCGGCAAAACCCAATTTTGAGGCCTTGGACCAGCTAGCATCCACATTAATCTTCACAAAAGGATCGACCGGAGCACACCACCGCACAACCTGATTTTCCTTCCTCCCGTCGCCCACCTTTCTATATCCCGCCGCAGCCCTTGCACCAAAGAAAGAGCTCACCGCCATAGTGATCGCAGCCAACACTTTTGGAGGACATAAGGGCACCCCCTTGAACACAAAATCACATCAGGCCTTCCAAATACACCAACACGTAACCACAATGTAAGATCTCCTCCATTTCGTATCGCCCGTGGTGCACATGTTCGGGGAGAAGACCGCCTGGATCCAGTCCACCCAATCCGGGAGAGAAAGCCGATCCACTTTGTAACCCAACGCCCCACCAAACCATATGGGTTCCACCCAAGAACAGGAGAGGAACATATGCTCCGTGGTCTCATCGTGGCAGCAACATATAAGACAAGTGGAGGTCTGAGAGGATCTCCTGCGGAAAAGAGCATCCCGAGTAGGAAGACAACCATGCACAGTAAGCCACAAAAAATGCCGCAGCTTGGGAGGAACCTCCAACTTCCAAATATCTTTCCATAAACTCCTGGGGACCCCTCGGATAGAAGGCCGACGAGTATCTCTCAACTCTAACGATCTATCTTGCAGCCATTTATATCCCGACTTGACCGAGTAACACCCGTTCTTATTAAACTCCCAGACAAGCCGGTCTTTACGACTTAAATCCCCCAGAGGCGTCTCCTCAATAGCCTGCATATCCTCCCCCGAAATGATAGGTTGCAAAAATCCAAGGTTCCACCTCCCCGACTCCGGGCAAATAAGATCTCGAACACGTAAGCCAGGAGTGACCGCAACCGGTCCAAACGGCACCGGATGTCCAAGGGGCAAGGAAGGAAGCCATATGTCCTGCCACACCCGAACCTCCTGACCCCCCATAATCTGCCAGTGAGAGCCCTCCCTGATCAAGTCCCTACCACACAGAAGGCTACTCCACGCCCAAGACGCCCGACCACCCTTCTTCGCGTCCCATATCGTACAATGGGGAAAATACCGAGCCTTGATAACCTGAGCCCAGAGCGATTCAGGTTCAGTGATTAATCTCCAGCATTGCTTAGCAAGCAAAGCATCATTAAACTCCTGAAAGTTTCTGAATCCTAAGCCTCCCAACTCTTTCGGAATACCCAAAACCTCCTTAGACACCCAATGAATCTTATGGGCTCCCTCCTTACTTCCCCACCAAAATCCAGCCACCAACGCATCCAACTCATTACAAACAACTTTGGGGAATTTGAAGATACTCATAGGGTACGCCGGAATAGCTTGGATTACAGCCTTGATTAAAACCTCTTTACCGGCCCGGGAAAGCGAACTTTGTTTCCACCCTTGTAGTTTTTCCATAATTCTTCCCTTCACATAAGCAAGACCACGTTGCTTCGATCGGCCCCAAATAGCAGGAACCCCCAAGTAGGTCCCTGGATTATTAACCACAGCCATGCCAAGAGATCCCCCCAACTGATCAGCGATCCCCTTAGGCACATTTACTCCAAACCCTAAACCCTAATATATGTATATTATTTCTTTTGATAACGGGTTAAATAGTTAGTTGTAGAGATTATTTTCTGTCGGATTGGATCGGCAACAAATATTTCAATACTAATTTAGAAAAGTTTTGAACTCAAATATTAGTTTTAATTTTGAGTTATCATAATTTTTCAGAAATTTCGAAACATAATTTAGATGTCCTACAGTTTGCAAGACTTTGACCAATTCATACATGATATGCAATTCATGCTCATGGTTCATCTCAAACCATCATGTGAAGACCACTTCATGCACCTAAACTCGAAATTAATTTTGATGGCTCGATAGTGGGTTCTAAAACTGCTGCTGGGTTCGTCATTAGAGATGCTAATGGTTCACCGTTGTGGTTGGCGCCTACAATCTAAGAGAAGTTGCAATTTTTGTTGCTGAAGTTCTTACTCTTCGTGATGCTTTGAGATTTTCAATAGTCAAAGGTTTTAAGAAGGTGTGTGTTGAAGGAGATTCCAAACTTATTATTGATGTCATTTTGAACAAGTGTAGTACACCTTCTGACAATCATTGACGACATTATATCTCTTGCCAGTTCTTTTTCTTTTATCTCTTGGTCACATGTATTTGTGAGGTGAATTTTCTTGCTGATATCATTACTAGTGTTGACCACTTGATACAGGATACTTATATTTGGGATAGTCGTTTCCCATTACTACTACAAATACATTTTTGCTTGATTGTACTGGGAGCAGTTCTATACTAGAGGTTTTTCTCTTTAATTAAATTTCTTTTTAATAAAAAAAATTTAATAAAAAGGACTTCAAAAATCATCAAATAATTTTATTTAATTAAAAAAAACATAAAATATAAACATGTGTCAACGCACATCCCCCCAACCCCACCCTCCTCCAATATAATTAAATAAGAAAAATACATGAAAATATTATATTATGTATGAATTAGCTAACTATAACGACCATTTTTGGATCTTTCACAAAGCAAGATAACACAAACACACGTCAGGTACTATAATCTTGTAAGGTGTATTTTGATGCATATAATAAATAATATATAAGAATGATATATGTATATTTCACTTGTACCTACTTAAGGCAAAAGAAATAATATACATATATACAAAGTGTAATACCGTTAAGTTTCATAAATAATGTAGTATCATTATGTTTTCTAAACAGTGTGGTAAGTTTCATAAACAATGTAGTAAGTTTTAAAAACAGTGTAATAAATTTCATAAACACTATAGTAAGTTTCATAAACAGTGCAATAAGTTTCATAAACAATGTAATAAGTTTCATAAACGGTGCAATACCGTTAAGTTTTATAAACAGTGTAATAAGTTTTATAAACAATATGTGTGAGGGCACGAGGGTCACGTGCGTCATTTTCTTTTTAATCTTTTTAATAAAAAAATTATGTCTTTTTTAATTAAAAGTTAAGTTCTTTTGTTATTTTTATTAAATTTAAGTCTTTTTCATTAAATAAGTTATAGCATGATTTTTTTTAATTAATAAACTTGACCCAAACCTTTTTCATGAAAATTTCTCAAAAAAAAAAAAAAAGCTTTAAAATTTTTCATGCAATCTTGCACTTGATGTACTCTTGAAATTTTTGTTTAAGAATGCAAGTGCTGCTGCAGGCAAAAACGTATTAATGAACTTGAATGCCTCCTGGAGGATGTAAATGGCGCAATGTGAACTGCAATGGGAAATTTACCCGACTTTCAGGATGACAGTTTTGCGGACAGGTTGAATGAAGAAGCATGCAACGGTGATAAGGTAGTCTTTATCCTTCTTTTCTCTTATCCTAAGGAATATCTTGATGCTGTTAGTACATTCAGTTCTGATATGTTTCTCATCTTGTTTGTTCATTCTCCTAGTAGAACTCTGTTCTAACCTTTGCACTCGTATGCTAATACTTCTCTGTATTACTAAATACCAATGTTTACAAAATCACAAATCACCTTGCATTGCACGGATGACAAGTATTAATACCTGACTCGCAAGCTAAGGTTAGCCATAACAGCTATAACCAACTCCTAATATCCATCTAACAAACACTAAACAACTAAACCAATGACTACATGACACTTGGCAATCAATATCGACAGATTATTTTTACAATTATCAGCATCGTATCATCTACCCTCCCTGCCTTCGAGTTCAGTAATTATCGTTGCCCATCATTGGACTTCTGTCCAATTGTCCGTACATTTCTGTTGTATTTGTACCCGTATACGCACAGACACATGTATCAGTGGTAATCACTGATTTGAATGTATTACTAAATTACTCTGATAATTGCATGCTTGGAATTTTGTTAGGGTTTTAGGCTTTTAGCTGTGCCTCTTTGTAGCTTTGGTGTTTAAGGAGTTATTGTCTTTGTTATTTTATCGGGTTGGAGATTTTTGGCAATCTTTACTGTTATTGAAAATCAGAGTGCCTGCACTTGCCTATAAGCATGGTTTAATCTGCAGAGTTTCGGTCAAAGTTATATGATCCGTCATTCACATGTCTCCTTTCACTAGAAAATTCTTAGTACAACATTTATACTGTGTATCCAGCTTAAATATCCTCCTTTCTTTACAGTTTTGATTTCACTGCTTGCCTATTTTGAAGGTGAACCCTTAATATCTCAGATTGCCAGATTATCCTTTATTTTACAAGTTTTTCTATTCATTTCCTTATCGAGTTTGCTATGGTTGGAAAATAGGAAGAGGAGCGGTACATAGAGTGTTGAATGCATATTTCTGTCGCAAAATACTATGATTAAGAACGTGTAAAATTTTTCGGGAATGAGGGAGCTATATCTTTGAGTTCTAAGATATTTGGCTGATCTTTCCATCACCTAATTTTCTCTTCTTTTTTCTTTTCTTCCTGAATGTTCATTCCACACTAAGTATTCCGTTCCTAGTTCAGATTTGCATACTGCTCAGTAAAATTGTTACGCCAATTCTGATTTCTTATGGTTGATGATAAATTCGAAACACCTCATAGTGATGCCTAACTTCTATATGAGGAATTTACGTCATCATTAACCATCCCAAAACCCATCTGACAAAATTAGGTGATATTTTACACTTCTGTTAGCTTGTTTTCCTCACCAATCCGATAGTGAAGGTCTCAAAGTTGTTCTTGAATAGACCAGCCAACTTCATCGGTGTCTAATTGTATGCATTCTTGTCCGACCACTGCGAAACCCGAAAAAAAAAATGAGAGAGAGAGTGAGAGAGGCAAGTCGGATTGGAACTTCCTATTCTTACCAATTCCAATTTGAAAGTCATTGAGTTTGGAACACCCAAATCAAATTAGACATTTGAAATTGGGTTCGGAGTTGGACTATTAGTATTAGGAATACGTTGTTCTGAATTTTTTTGAAAATTCTGAGAATTCATGTAAGGGTGCTACTGTACCCACCAACTTGGCAAATTTGCGCACCCACCTTATATTCATTTGTTACGAACATTTGCACTATTGGATAGGTGGGAAAGTAAGACTGGTGAGTACGAACATCAGCACTTTTCTGAAATTGGAGTCAATGTTGAATTCAAGTAGTGTCGGCTTAGAATTGGAAAGCAATTATCATTCAATTTTTTTGGATCCGAATTGAAACCCTTTGTTCGATCTGACTGTCCAAAATTCAGGCCTTGTTATGAAGATATTTGAAAGTGTATTCATACCTTCCACCAAACCAGTCAGTGTTGACGAGCCATCCAGTACTTGCACCATGCTTCTGTGTCTTCTCAGTCAACATTGCTGCATACTTAGTAGGATGCAACATAAAAATGATGCCCCAAAGCAAGCTGAGAATGTTGCCTATGGCTCCTTAATACCCTTTTCGGTTCTAGCAACCTTGTAATTACTCAATAATACAGATAATAATAATGTATTTGATGGGGTAGGCTGCACGATCGGATATGAGAAATGATTTTCACACTCTCTCGTTACCTGTAAGATATTTGTTTGAATAACCCACCACCCGGGCACGGTCGTGTTCATTTGTTTGAATAATCCACCACCCGGGCATGCTCGTCGAACACGACATTTTCCAACACTGCCCCAAACTTGATGGCATTGAAAATGTCAGGCTCCTTCTCCCTTGAGAGGTCAATGCACTTGGTATAGCAAGCACCTTCGATGTTCGACACACCAGTCTCACTCCAACAGTGCTCATCGTCTCCAATTAAGAACCTATTGTGATCCGTTGACGGAGTTGCCTTTCTTGTACCTAATTATTCAAACATGCTAGCAAACATTTATCAGAACCAACTAGCCTCTTAGCATGCATCTACGATCAAACATCAGTTGGTTCTATATCCCGACAATCCAAACAAGAGCACGACATCTCCGTCTTTCCCCATATTGCAACCAGAAGGTAGGGAGAGGATCTGTCGCTTAGGGATGAGATAATGCATAAAACTGAAGAGGCCCTGCGTCCATGGATCCGAGGATGACCATTTCTTTCCTAGCAAGATTGATGTCTATGCTGGTGGAGGATGTCACGTGTTGAGTGTAACGATTGCAGGGAAACTGTCCGGCACTGTAGATGGTGAAGTCCGAAGTTCCAAATTCTCCGGCTCTTCAGGAGTGGGTGGGATGCACCTGCAAACGTACACTAATGAAGCTCATGCACGAGTTTTACGATGACATCAAAATCAATCGTTCGTGAGTCTTATGTATCTTCGTGCAGGTTTCCGACGTGGAACATGCCTCAAAACTTGCATGTTGTGCATGAACAATGAATGGAAAGCCCTGGCAGACATGATCCGCACTTTGATTTTGTTTTGTAGATCGCATCATCCCAGTTCAAGAATTGATCATTTAGAAAGACCTGCAAATCAAAAATTCAAGACACAAACAATGATCTTGTACCCTGTTGAGAAGTACGACACCATCTTCGCTTGCTACCAATGAGGGAGGAGGGGCACTTGCAAAAAATACATTTTTAACACTTTAGTCAAATTTTTTTTTTTGATAAAATACAAAGTACATATAGTGTGTCATACATTCTCCACTCACTTTTGGTGGTAGTGAACCCACTGGCTTTTTATAGCCACTGAAATCTTGAGCTCCAAGTCTCACATCACATCCTTTGATTTTCTCCAGAGTCCACAAGTTATTTGATCATTGTAGTGAGATATTCATGTTGCATGCACATTTTAGCTCCACTTTCCCATGTTTAGGTTAATTGCTAAAGGATTTGATTGCTTGGCTCCTGCAAAGGTGAAATGGATTTGAGTCTAAATATTACATTTTCTGTCTCCAATGCATCGGAAACTTGAAATACATTTTGAGTGAAATTAAAATATTTGAGTTTCAATATAAGATTTGAGTCTAAAACGGCGCTCACACCAGTTTAAGAAAAATACAAGTTGAGAGTCAGGTGCCCCTTAGCTAGAATATAGTAGGCATTCTATTATAACTCCTAAATACTGTCCAAAACTACTCAATTTTGTAAATTGGTGACTGGAAACTGCCTTCTTTTCTTTGTTTCCCTTTAAATTTGTGTCCAGAATTTCAAATTAACTTCGAAACAGATGAATTTTGAAGAAAATGAGAGGGGAAGGAAATGGAGAGAAACAACATCCTTTGATTATATATATTAATAGGACATAAAAAGGGTACAAAAGAACTATTTAGCATATCTAGAATAACAATACGCCTACTTCTGAATCTGTCCAATTCTTATTTCCATCAATTGCCTTGACCCCCAAGCTTCCCTAGAGTTTCTAGTTATTCTTCTTTTCTGCCAAGGTTTTAGAAATTTGGTCCGGCCGCAAGTATCTCCTCGGTCAGCTTGTTGTCCTTCCCAATCTTGTAGTTTGTGAAAGTCTCAAAGTTCCTCTTGAAGAGGCCAGCCAGCTTCATCAGAGTTTCATTGTATGCATTCTTGTCCGACCACTGTAACCACATATAAGATTCGGATATCACATTAATGATGAAGGTCAAGACCGAACAGGGAAACGGTATATAAAGAGAAAACCAACTTACAGTGTTCACTGGATCCAGTATTTCTGAAGGCACTCCCTCGACCTCAGTGGGGATTTCTAGTCCAAACACTTCAGTCTTCTTGTACTTCGCGTTTAAGAGGCTGCCGGAGTGGATGGCGTCAATGATTTTCCTGGTGTAGGGCAACTTAATGCGCTTTCCTGATCCATAGCTGCAGGACAGAAAGATGTTTGTTTGGTTAAGATTTTCTCAGGGAAATAATTCTCTAAAATTATGACGATAATCGATTGCACATATACCTTCCACCGGACCAGCCAGTGTTAACCAGCCATCCTGTTGCACCGTGCTTCTGCATCTTCTCAGCCAGCATTGCTGCATACTTAGTAGGATGCAACATTATAAATGCTGCACCGAAGCATGCTGAGAATGTTGCTGTTGGCTCCTTGATACCATCTTCAGTTCCAGCAACCTATAAATTTATCAACAATTAGTTAATATAGTAACCGAAATGTTACGAGTACAAATAGAGAAGTTGAATTTACCAGAGCAGTGTAGCCACTGATGAAGTGGTACATGGTCTGAGCAAGGTTTAACTTGCTCACAGGAGGGAGCACACCAAATGCATCGCATGCCAAAAGTATGACATTCTTTGGATGTGGACCAACGCATGGTATCTTTGCGTTGGGAATGTATTCGATGGGGTAAGCTGCACGAGTGTTCTCTGCAACCAGAAGAAAAACAGCTCAATATATTATATGGTCCATCAGAATTATGTATAAGCATAATCAATCACCGTATGAGATTCAAACTCAAATTGTGTAATTTTTGGGATTAAAACAATTGATATTTACCTGTAACAGATTTGTCAGAATAGTCCACCTCTCGTGTGTGCTCATCAAACACGATGTTTTCCAACACTGCCAACGAAGAAAAATCCGATAAATTCAAGTCAAATTCAAAAGACCAAACAAATTAAACACTATTACTTCTTCATCATCTTGATTCTATCATATCCACATATCCAAGAAATCAAGGTGATATATTACCAGCGCCAAACTTGATGGCGTTCCAAATATCAGGCTCTTTCTCCCTTGACAGGTCAATGCACTTGGCGTAGCAACCACCTTCGATATTTGACACACCATTCTCAGTCCAGCAGTGTTCATCATCTCCAATCAAGTACCTATTGTGATCCGTAGACAGAGTCGTCTTTCCAGTACCTAAATGGTAAAATGAAAAGGAAAAGGCAAATAGCATCCATAAGAAACAATTAAACTGTCATAGCTAACAGAGAGTGAGAGAGAGTAAGAGGGCACATATCATATGGCTGCAAGAGCAAGACGACAACCGCGATCTATTGACGATACTATACCTGACAATCCAAAGAAAAGGGCAACATCTCCATCTTTCCCCATATTGCAGCCAGAATGCAGGGATAGGATTTGTCGCTTAGGCATGAGATAATGCATGACACTGAAAAGACCTTTCTTCATTTCCCCAGCGTACATGGTGCCGAGGATGACCATTTCGCTCCTAGCAAGATTAAGGTCTATGCTAGTAGAGGATGTCATGTAGTGGGTGTAACGATTACATGGGAACTGGCCAGCGTTGTATATAGTGAAGTCCGGAGTACCAAAATTCTCCAGCTCTTCAGGAGTGGGTCGGATACACCTGCGACCCACCGAGTTATAGAATTGTACGTACACTAAGCTAATATCACACATGTTTTCACCTACCTAGACGGAAACCTACGTGCTTAGAGACGATACATAGGTAATACTCGGAAAAGATTACGTGTCAAAACTCATACGCAACGTTAAGAGGACTTATCTGGCAAGCTTACCCAAAGGAGGAAGGAATGTATACAGAAACATACACTGCAGAGAAAGCAAATTGTTCATAAAAACTCCTTAGCTTTACTTACATGTTGTGCATGAACAATGAGTGATAAGCTCTGGCAGACACAACCCGAACTTTGATTCTGTTTTCCGGATCCCAGTTCAAAAATTGATCATTTACAAAGACCTGTAAATATCAAAATGTTAATCATCCTTACTCCCCGCCACTCATTTCTTAATCAACAAGGTACGAAAAAGAATATAGCTATACACAAATTATATATCCGTACTCAACAACTAATTTCTTCCCCCAAACATTTTTCCCATCTTATAAACAAGACATTTTTTCAGCTACTTTCTTAGTTCATTAAGCTATTTTACATATTTGTAAACATCATAACAGTATGGACTGTAGGGAACATTCTGACTGGTAATAAATTATCAATGCATCATAACGTGTTCTAATATATCTATGCGGTGTTTCAGTGCCAAACAATAATTTCTCAACAAAGTGCACAGTTGACTGGTATTAATGCATGCTCTTTATGAATAATTCCTTCTTTCCCAGTGAAGTAGTGATGAGGTCGAGTACAACACAGCAAGCATATGATAAATACACAGAGCACCGCTCAAACATGTATGAGTAAATTATGCACATAATTGTAACCGATAATATCGAAAACATTGCCACTCCCAATGAAATGTTGGCCAAGTTGTGGAAAAGGACAATGGAAATACCACGCATCACTATCTCCTAAAAGCAATATATTCTAAGGATACGAACATGCATGCATTTTTCCACCACCAATCTTTTTCCTCCACATGTAAATATTCTAAACCAGGCATAAAATCTTTTTACCTGTTTTATAAAAAACAAGTAAATCTAGTTTCTAATACAATGACGTGGGATCGAATAAACGCGAGTCAAATTCTGAAACTTATTACCTATAAATTCGTCGTTTCTTAGCAGGAAAAAAAAGAAAAAAAATGAAAAAGTAAAGACCTTGTCCAAAGAATTCAAGTAATCCACAGCTCTTTCTCTGTTGACCATGAACGTATGCTCGTCCATTTCAATGTTAGGTGAGCCCCTACAGATGAAAAGTACCACCACGTTTAAATATAATAACACACAGTAACAAAGGGTAAAAGTGAAAAATGCGGGCAGTACTAGTAATTATAATTAGTTATTACCTTCCCCACCAAAGGTCGTCCTGGGTGGTGTCATCCTTGACGACGCGTTTATCTCTTGGAGAGCGACCAGTCTTGGCTCCAGAAAGAGTTGCTAGCGCGCCAGTTGACGTAACGAACGACCCTTTCTCATACTTTATTGCCTGCTCATATAACTCTGCACCGCATACCACCCAAAACCAAACATCAATAAAAAAAACCCTAATGCTCAGGGTCCTATCTCAATCAGTTTAGCATATAAATCGAGGGTAAAGATCTCACACTATCTTTTTAGAGTTTGGTACTCTCATTGCAAAGTGTAGAAAAATTATAAAGTAATCAATTCGAAATCTCATAGGTTCAAATAGGTGTCAAAAACGCAACCCTAACCCTAACAAACTTTGTGTGCATCTGTTTCCGTTATTTGATAAAGAGAAATGTTCTTTTGTTAGACTGGCAACGTAAGTATCAACCACAAATTTAAATTATTCGTTAAATGTGTATAGTTCATATTAACGAGTAGCTATATATATAGATGTCGAATACAACGTAAATCTGGCAAAGCAACGTTATCCTATTTATCCATAGATGCAAATTGTGAAGGATAATCATATAGTAGTGGTAGTACCAGCTGGAGAAAGGTTGTAGAGGACATGTGTGAACTTCAAGGCGCTGTCACTGACGCTAATGGTGGGCGTGAAGTGGTGGTGGTGCGACACGTGCGACGAAACCTTGGGGGTATCGGACTGCTTGGCCGGGTCTCCTCGAACAACCTTTGGTCCCGTCTCTCTCGTCAGCGATGCCAAAGATGCACTACCACCCACAAATTCAGCATAAACAGATCAAAAACCACAAAGCACGGAAATCAAGCCAAGGTATGCGAATTTTCAAGGTCGTGACTCGTGACATCAAGTCCATTTTCCCGGAATATGACTTTCCGGGAAAATTCGAGGTCTGTTTGTTTGTCAAAATTAAACCAAGCAGGAAATTACGGGCCTGTCCCACTATTTGGAGATTATTTTTTTATTTGAAAAACACCTTAAAAACCCAATTTCATTTGATCTTGAGGGAGGGCCCACATAATCCTGGGATGTACTGCGGGTCCATCTATGGAATTTATGAGTTCATTTGAAAACAACAAAAATGCATCTCAACAAAATGAACAAAAATTTACTTTTTAAATTTAGAGAAACTATTCACTTGTTAAATGCTAAAAAATAATAAATTTAACCTTGAGAAAGGAGAAAATAAAAGAAAAGACAAGGTTGTTTTAAAAAAAAGAAAACTAATGAAAAAGGCTTAAAAACTTTGAGTTTTAATGATAATGACAAAATAAAGGGTAAAATGAATAGTATCAGGATTGACTTTTTAGTGTAAAAATATGATTTTTCGTTAAAGTGAACAATACCGTGAGCTTTTTATTAAAACTTCCTTTAAAAAATGAGCGAGTTAGGTTTAGATTGTTAATAATAAAATATTTAACGTTGGTTAAAGTAGACTGTTGTGATGAATAGTTAAAACACTTTTTTTAATACTTTTTACTTGCTAATTTAATAAAAATTTAGAATTTCTCTTATAAATGTTACAACTAGAGCGCAACAATGATATATCAATTGGGTAATATTATGTAAAGAAAATCAATATACACAATAATTTGTAATAAAATTTAATTTCAGATACCGTTATTATAGCATCTCAAGTGCACGTAAATTCCCAATTAAATCACAATACGGCGTGCTATGAAATTTTTGGGGTGAGGTTCTAAAATATTTTCCACAAAATAACTTGAAATAAGATAAAAGTTCTAAAAATTATTTGGACTTGAAAGGGTGACGTGGGTGCATGGGTGTGGCGACAAGTGTATACCTGATGGACTGGAGCTGCTGCTTGTGTCGCTCCTCCTCAGAGAGGGTGACGGCAAAGGCACCACCCTGAGTGCCCTTGATTGGGGTGGTGGGTGCCGACTTCTTCTTCTGCAGCGAGTGGAGCTCGTCGATCGTCTGCGCCTTCACAGGTGGCGTGCTGTCGTCGTGACACACCCCATTGTCCTTCTTCTGCGTCTGGATCTTCGCCAGCCCGTTCCTCGCCGTTCCGTTACCGTTCGCCGCCGGTGCCACCGTTCCGTTTCCGCTCGCAAAGCTGAACTCTCCGTTCCCGTTCGACGCCATCTTCTTCTCTGTCACAAAATAATCATCATAATTCAGTTCCATGTCAGATTTACGTGTAATAAAATTGTAGTTAGTACAGAGCCTTAATTAATTAGATTTTGCGTCCATTTCTTTTATCACGCGATAAGAAAAGTAACAAATGACAATTAGAACAGTTTTTTTATTCTCTTTTACGTGTCTACTTCTCTTTTCATATCACATATTTAAGTGATCAGAAATAGACACAAAAAACTAATAACACCACGCCATGATACAAAAGCCTTTTCTGAGTTATTCTCATGATTAGAGAAAAATACAAACACGAAAATAACAAGATTATAGAGGGAAGTTACCAGAAACTGAGAGGTGGAGGAATAAAAATGAAGAGGAGACTAATGGAAAATGAAAAATAATGAGGGAGTGAGAGAGAGCATCAAAGTTGAGAGTAATGAGTAATTGGTGGTGAGAAGCAAATGGTGAGGCAATAGAGGGGTGAGGGGTGTCGTTATATAGGGTTGAGGGAGAACTCTGGTTACAATCTAACCATGGTTAAATCCTATCTCTCCGAGTCCTTAGCTCACCTAAAAGGTAAGGATAAAGACCACATGCTGCCATCGCCATTCTATTTCCAACCAACTGTTAGAGTCAGTTTCCTCATTTGTCCTTTTTTGATTAATTGGTTGGAGAAATATGTTTTTGTGGAGTTTTTACTCATTTTAAGCGCTAATACGTAGCGTATTCTATATTTGTGCATTGAAACGCGGAAAAATTTATCCGCGTCCTTGCCGCAAGAATAACGTTTGGTGATGTGGAACCCGTCGCTGGTTGGTTCAATTTCAGTCGTCGATTGCTTTTCAGTCGGTCCTATCAGTTGATGGGTAGCAGCTTTATCCTCACGGGTGGACTGAGCAGCACTGTAACATGAGTAAAATTAGGCAACTGAAGTATACTTGGTCTTTAATCATATCCATAATCCAACTAGTAATTTGCTAAAAAAAAAAGAAAAAAAATGGTAAAAAAATGTGGTCGGTAACTGAGAGAGAAAAATGGGTATGGTTTTGACTCCTTAAATTTAGATATGGTTTTGTCTTTGTAATTTTAACTCCTCAAATTTCGATAATCTGTGGATAAGATTAAATAAAACTTAATATGTTTCCACCATAATTTGCAGACAGAAAATTGCTCCTTAATTGACAAAAACAAGAGAGTTGAAAAACAGAAAGGGATATGGAGGATGGCAGTATATTTCACACTGGTACTAATTGAGACGGAACATGATCACTGATATAGTGCTCCGTTCTAAACACAACGAAATATATTGAATTGTAACGTTACAAAACGCCGAATTCATGTATATAAACTGTTCTCATAATAAAGAGATTTTTTATTATGATCGGTATATATGGTTGTATATCACGTGTTATTATACAAATGGTAGGATATGTGTGTTAAAAAGTTAATAACTTAAAAAAAAAATTCTCACTACTACTTATATAAAAACACATGATATACTACCCACCCGTGTTCCGATAACAATGAAAATTTTCTCCTCATAATAATTCTCCCACACAGTCCAATGCCATTTGCCATTTTTTTATTGTGATCGGTTCAGGAGATAGTACATCACGTGTTACTATATAAATAGTGGTGGAATATGTGTGTTAAAAAGTTAATAAATTTTTAAAAAAAAAAATTTTCACCACTTATATAAAAATACATAATGTACTATTCGTATTCCGATAACAATGGAAATTTTCTCCTCATAATAATTCTCCCACACAGTCCAATGCCATTTGCCATTCATGGTGCATCAATAACGAAGAATCATGGACACAGTTGATTTTGACACAAGATGAGATAAGGATTAAAATTACTCCATTCAAATATATTACTAAATATTCTTGCTTTTACTACTGTCATGTGCTAGCTTAAAACTTTTTGTGGATAATATGCAAGGTGCATGGACTCACCTTTATTCAACAATGCAATGTAAGTGCAATTAATAAAGTATCTTGCTTTCCAAAAAGAAATTAATAACCTGATTTGGCAAGCGATCGGTTACTCTGCGATTAGAACATTCTTCTTTAATTCATTGTATTTTGAGTTTAATTTTTTTTTATTGGTAAAAAAATAAATCAATTAAAAATAAATTCTTTTATGTTATAAATAGGTAAAAGTTAGAGAGATACTATTATTAGTGACAGAAGTGAAGCAGGTATTAAATATCACATTGTAATTATAACATAAGGGGATGACAATTAAAAAAAGGAAGGATAGATATTGATGTTATTGATATTTTCTTCCTCTCAGTATATTTTGATAGCACATTGAGTGCTCTACTTATAGAACAACTCTAAACAAACGTATTAATTACATCTTGAAATTTACAACACACACTTTTTAAAATACAATCCTCATTCACTTCCCAAGTCCACATTACTGTGTGGGCATTCATTAATCCACCAATATTTTCAACACTCCCCTTGGATGTCCACATATCAACATCAGTTGTCTCGTTAAAACCTAGTGGGAAAAAACCATAATGAAGGAAAAAGAGTACAACTTTACCTGGATTGTTGATATAGCGTTAAATATGCTTATGTTGTCTCGTTAAAACCTTGATAGGAAAAACCCAGTGGGAAAAATCCTAATCGAAGGAAAAAGAGTACAACATGTATGTATCATGGATGCTCCCCCTGATATGTATCTCCTCCTGATTTCGCATTTTCCAATTTTATCTGATTGGTAAGTCAACGTAATCCGATACTTTGCACTAACTTCTGAAATGTGCACTTTGGTAGAGATTTGGTGAACATGTCTGCCAGATTTTCATTGGAACGGAATTGTTTGACTTCAATAACTTTAGCCTTCTGAAGCTCATGTGCATTGAAAAACTTTGGAGATATGTGTTTAGTCTTATCGCCCTTGATGAATCCTTCCTTCATTTGGGCAACATAGGCTGCATTATCTTCATGGATGACAGTTGGATTGTCTGTCTTCGAAGTTAGACCACATGAATTCCGGATATGATGGATCATTAATCTTAACCAAGAACATTCACGACTTGCTGTAAAGTTTTTGAGTGATTTGAAGATGTAGCAACTAATGTTTGCTTTGTTGAGCGTCATGAGATTTTTGTATCTTCATTCTTGAACACATATCTAGTTTGTGAGTGGGCTTTATGCGGATCAGAGAGAAAGCCAGCATCTGCATATCCAACAAGGACCTTGTCATTTGTGGATTTCTTTGAGTAGAAGAGACCCATGTCTATTGTCCCACGAAGGTATCGCAATACATCTTTGACTCCCTTCCAATGACGAATTGTTAGAGTAGAGATATACTTTACTAACAAGTTGACTGAAAAAACTATATCTGGTCTAGTACATTATACTAAATATAATAAAGCATTGACGTGCTGAGTAGATAAGCCTTACTCATGCCAAATCGCTTCAGGATTTTTTCAATGTAAGCTGATTGATGGACCAAAATTTCACTAGCACAATGCTCGATCTGCAGGCTGAGACAATATTTTTTTTTTCAAAGGTCTTTCATTTCAAATTCGCTTTTCATATATTCAGTAGTTTTATTGAGCTCTTTAGGTGTTCCAACTAGGTTCATATCATCGACATATACTACCACTATAGCAAATCCAAAGTTGGATTTCTTAATGAACACATAAGGGTAAATGACATTGTTGATATACCATTCTTTGATCAAATACTCACTGAGACGATTATACCACATTCGTCCAAATTGTTTCAGCCCATACAATGATCGCCTTGATTGGATTGAGAGCATACCTCATGATTTGTTAGTTGTTTCATGCAACTTAAGTCCTTCTAAGATTTTCATATACATGTCAGTATCTAATTCTCCATATAGATACGCTGTGATGACATCCATAATTCGCAATTGGTACATAAACAGCATAACCAAAAACTCGTAAATGTGAAATGTTTGGCTGATGCCCAAACACGAGTTGTACTAAAGAGTATTGGTGGTTAGCTATAAGTCTCAATCGAACCAATGATGCAACATGTAAAATGGCATGTCCCTATGCAGAAACTGGCAATTTTGTTTTCATAAGCAGAGTGCGAGCTATTAACTGAAGTCGCTTGATCAATGCTTCTGCTAAACCATTTTGAGTATGGACATGAGGAACATGGTGTTCAACATCAATGCCCAATGTCATGCAGTAATCATCAAAAGTTTGAGACGTAAATTCACCAGCGTTATCAAGTCGGATTGACTTAATGGGGTAATCTGGAAACTGTGCTTGCAACTTAATTATCTGGGCAAGAAGTCTTGCAAAAGCTACATTCCAAGTAGACAAGAGACAAACATGTGACCATCGAGTAGATACATCAACAAAAATCATAGAATATCGAAATGATCCACAAGATGGTTGAATAGGCCCACAAATATCCCCTTGAATTCTTTGCAGAAATGATGGGGATTCAGCATCAACCTTTAGTTGTGATGGTCTAATTACCAAATTCCCTTGAGAAAAAGGCTTGCAAGGGTTATCATTTGAGATAGCAATGTGTCTGCTCAATAATGGATGTCCATTAAAGTTGGTAATGATCCTACGCATCATGGTAAATCCTGGGTGACCCAGACGGTCATGCCAAAGCATGTAAACTTTTTAATTATCAAACTTCTGGTTCATGACAGTATGTGATTCAATTGTCTTTATGTATGTATAATACAATCCACTCGTCAAACCACGCAACTTCTCCAATATACGCTTCTGGGTATCATTGGAGGTAATGCATAGATACTCCACATTTTCTGCACTTTTCGTTTCAATGTGGTATCCATTTAAATGTATATATTTGAAACTCAACAAATTTCAAGTAGATCGAGTAGCGTATAACGCATTCTGTATGGATAGTATTGTTCCATTTGGTAACATAATATGGGCTTTCCCTCAGCCTTTAATTACATCTAATTGGCCTGATATTGTTGTTACGCTTACTTTTGTAAGCATCAATCTTGAGAAATATTTTCGATCTTGAAGCATTGTATGCGTGGTTGTGCTGTCTGCAAGACAAATATCTCCATCATTACTCTTGTTTTGAAAATGACCATAATGCTTATCCATGCTTTCTGAGTAAGGGGATCACGGTTAAAAGCAATTTATAACAGGAAATTTAAATGCGACTTTTATTGAATTTGAAATGCTAGATTTAAATTACAAGTTTAGTACATCAAACATAAATGATTCAATCAGACCGGTACAATTCATTCCCCCTTTCCACAATGAAGTCTGAGAGATCTAGGTGGGTTGTGTTCAAGTGCCCTGATAAGTTGCACACTGGATCAGGTATATCCATTGGTTTACCTTAGTCGAGAAAATTGGTCTCAACACCTTTCTCCTTGATGGAAGCTTGATATAGATCCACCAGATGTTTTGGGGTACGACAAGTACGCACCTAGTGTCCATTGCCACGACACCTATGGCAGGCTCTATCAGAGTTTTTGGGAGCATTGTTTATATGAGCTTTGCCTTTGTAGCGATTTACATTTTTGAAGCTCGGGCCTGAATTATGCCTTAGAACCTGGTTGTGAAACTGGACACCATGATTCTTGCCTTTCCTGTTTCACCTTCTTTGCTTGTGGCCACGTCCGCGTTTATGATTATTGCCACTAGAGGATATGGCGTATATTTCAAGGGAAGCAGCATTCACTTCTTGGAATGGTGCAGATTTAGTAGGTCGGGGCTGATGATTTTTCATCAATAGCTCATTGTTTTGTTCAGCTACCAGGAACACATGTATCAGCTGGTTGTATTCAATGAAACCCTGCTCTTTATACTACTGCTGTAGGAGTACATTTGAGGCATGAAAAGTGCTAAAGGTCTTTTCCAGCATATCTTCCTCAATGATGGTTTCCCCACAGAGTTTCATCTCGGAGCTAATTCTGAACATCGTAGAATTATACTTAGCCACTGACTTGAAATCCCGGATCCTTAGGTAAGTCCACTCATAACAAGCTCTTGGAAGAATCACCGTTTTCTGGTGATTGTATATGTTTCTTAATGCCTTCCAGAGAGCTAATGGATCTTTAACTGTAGGTACTCACTTTTTAGTCCTTCATCAAGGTGGCGACGGATAAAGATCATGACCTTTGCCCGATCTTGAGAAGATGCACTGTTCTCCTCTTTAATTGTTTCTCCAAGATTCCATGCCTCCAAATGGATCTTGGTATCCATTACCCAGGTAAGGTAGTTCTTCCCAGTAATGTCCAGGGCAACAAAATCAAGTTTTGCCAAGTTTGTCATTTTCTATTCTAAAAGAAAAACTAAGATGTGTAAGAACTTGGAATAATATGTATTCTGGAGGTATGTAGTGTTATAACTTCTGATTCTTACAAATTTTTTATTTTGATCTTCATGCCAAAATGATAAGCACTCAAAACTTCTAGCTCGAGATTTACATAATAAATGAGGAGGGCGATTGTACCACACCATTCTCATTGAAATAACATAACATAGAATGGGCAATTATTCCGCACCACTCAAGTAGCAGGCAAATTTAAATATGCAAGGTAGAGTGAGCAATTATACCACTCCACCTAAAATTTGCAGTAAAATTTGATCTGCAGTCCAAGATAGGCGATGATACCGCACCATCTTGGATTGCAATAAGATTAAATTTGCAGTTCAAGATGGACGATTGTACTGCACCATCTTGGATTGCAGTAAAATCAACATAAATAAACATTGGGTTAGTAATCAAGAGCTACACCAAACAAGAAATCAAAGATATACGTAACTGTTAGGTTGAGAACTAAAAGCAGACATGGTGCAAATAGTTCTTCGCGAAGGTATATCCAACAGTTGAGGCAAAGGAAGAAGAAGAACAGTAAAATCCTTAGAGGAAACTTTTTTTTTTTCTTTCGGCGAAGAGAAATGAGAAATGGTTAGATAGTCGTGCTGATAATGTGTTATAAATACGTAAAGGTTAGAGATATAACATTTACTAGTGACTTGAGCGAAGCATGTGTAAAATATCACATTGTAACTATAACACAAGGGGATGACAAATAAAAGAGGGAGGGATAGATACTAATGTTATTGATCTTTTCTTCCTCTCAGTATATTTTGATAGCACATTGAGTGCTCTATTTATAGAGCAACTCTAAACAAACGTATTAATTACATCTTGAAATTTACAGCACACACTTTTTAAAAATACAATTCTCATTCATTTTCCAAGTCCACATTACTATACGGGCATTCATTAATCCACCAATATTTTCAACATCTAATGGAATTTTCTCATTCTCTCTCAAACCATTTTCATGTACAACAATTATATATGTATCACCCGCATGCATGATAGTTAATCACAAGTTCTCTCATATATAGGATGAGTAATATTGGGGTTGCTGTCTTTCAAAAATTGGTAACAAATTGTTACATTAATTATTGGCCACTCGGGCTGTTTAATTATCACGTCGACTGTTATTTTTTTTATGTGACACTCCTTGGATTCATTTTGTGCTTGCATGGATTCTACATTGAGAGAATGACACATATGACACTTATGCAGGGTATCGTGGCATCCCATACCAATAATATAGTATCATGGGTAAATCTTTATCCACATGGCATTAGATCATTGGCATTGAAACCACGATGGTGGTGTAATAATACTATGGAAGATGCTCTTCTACATTGGACCTTGGCAACGAGTGTATTCTTGAATGCCATATGAACAATAATCGCATCACGATATAAGAAGGATTACAAGCATAAATCCTTGTAGAACTAAACTATGGAATCCACCAGTTGTTTGAGAGAAATCTCAAAGAGTTTTTTTTTGAAGATTGAATTGATGATTACAATGGGAAACAACCACAACTTAAAAAGTTGTTTACAACATGTCGGGACAACTCAAAAGCCTTAAGAAATTAAAACGCAAATAATAGACATTAAGTGGAAGCAATTGAAAAGTCTAAAATTTATTACAAACTTAATTTTGTGGTTCTGGAAGTCTAAACTATCGTTTTTTGGCTTAAACACGATGGGCTCATGGTAAATTATGAGTCTTGATCTGCCCACAATTTTCTTCAAAATCAACATATTATATGTCCAATTATGACATTTGAATTTTTCTTGCTGTATTTTCTGTAGTCATATTGATTGAATCCAATATTTCTGAACTTTAATTCTTCTTTTCTAGAATTTGAAACATTTTATTTTCTTCATCTTTCTTCATTAGAATTGATATGTATCTTGTCCTAAATCAAATAAATAAGAACTTTTTGTCAAAGAAAACCTAACCTCCTATAAAGTGATGAAAAAAATACCCAAGCGTGGCTAGTCGAACATTCGTATAAGCAAGAAACAGCTTTACTAGTTGTCAGGTCAAGTTGTAGTAGTAAATTAACTTGATAGTTTGATGGACTGAGAATCAGCTTTTACAGTGAAACATTTTGTAACTTTAAAAAATGTTGTTGTCAATTATTAAGAATCAGAGACCAAAGCGTTATAGTCCCAAACCAAGGTCCAAATTAAGTGTAGTTGCCCTATGTAATTATTCGAGGAAGAAGCGTCCTACTTTTCCAAAAGAAAAACAAGGTGTCGTAGTCAGCAGCTTATCGCTCGATCTGTTTAAAAAAGCAGGCACAGCAAATGAAGCACCACATCATATCGTCGGTTGTCCTGTACTGAAAATTATCCGAGGTTTAAATGAGCATACAATCCCACCCGTCCTAGATACACCGACACCGGTTATATTATAAAGAATTTTAATGACAAGTTTATAGTATTGTTTATTTTAATAAAAAATTATATTTTTACACTAAAAAATCAATCTTGATATTATTCATTTTACTCTTTATTTTGTCATTATCGTTAAAACTCAAAATTTTCAAATACTTTTCATTAGTTTTCCTTATATTATATCCCCATTTCTTTTACACCTTTCATTTTTCATTTGTTTTGAAATTTTTTATACTTTTTGTATCTTATAATTAATTGTAAACTCCGGCATGTGGTCCGCGAGCCATCATAATCCATGCAGACTGCTTATACCAGCAGTGCTCAGGAGTACGTAATAAGTGCGGGAGAAGGACCATTAGTGTTATTAAGGGGACTTTTAAGGGGTGAGGTTTGCAGAACTAGCCTTCGCTGCAGTTGAAACTCTTGGGTTTTTGGCAGAGGATCAGCATCAACTTGCTTGGACAATTGAATGAATACGTAATATTTGATTCGTTGTAGATAATAAATTCGATTATTAGATAATTCAAGGTTTGCCACAATCAGCAGTGTGATGATTTGTTTAACTGAAAGTAGGAGGTCATGGTGGAGAGAAAATCTGTACTTAACTGGTATATTGCATTTGTGTGTATAGCACTCACCACGTATTATAGATATACAAGAGGATATATCCTCGACTATGAGGCATCTATGGTAGATATTTCAATACTTACAGCAAGAGTTTAAATCTCATTCTCTTCACCGTAATAATTTAGGAAAAGAAAAGAATGGACACATCAACTTTTGCATCATGTGATTAGCTAATATTGTGAGACCATATAATAATTTTCAACGCGTTAACTTTAGTGTAGGATTTTCAATTGAATTCTTGATACATTGATTATTGTCTTAGACTTACTCAAATATTACAAATGAACAACCCACCCACCTTCGATTCCCCTTCCATTTTCACTCAATATATATCAGGAAAAATTATATAGGAATTGATTTGATGAATGGGGTTTCATGTTTATCTCAGCTAGCTAGCTAGGCGTCCGTTTTTATTGAATGGTAAACTGGTAATGCGCCGCAACGACCAACGGTCAGGGACCAATTCTGACGATTCTGCAGTTGTCAAACCGATGCTCTCTTTTCTAGTACTAGGCTTTATTTAAGCACAGGAGCACGAGTCCGTGGTTGGTCAGGCTTTAGATTTCTAGATCTTGTCTTCCAAATCCAAAATATTGTGCTTTTGAAGAATAAAACTTTTCAGATAATATATTATGCCACTTAGTGCTAATACTACGACATTCATGTCGTGTTTTATGTGGAACAAAAAATAATCACAAGGCGACACGTGGATTTTTGGATAAAAGAGAATAAAAATACCCTTGAGGCATACCGAAATTCCTACACACGAGCAGCGAGCAATCATCTCTCAATCAAGTCAAAAGTGCCCAAAATAGATAACAAATTCAAAATTATTTCATCCACCCTCATCCTATATTCTCCACTAGATAATTATTCCATAAGCCCCAAAACATTTCTTTTAAATTATGTTAATTAGTCAATTAATGGATTTATTATCTAATTAATCTATTAATGACTAATTAACTACAAATTACACCCAAAAAATACCATAAATGGCCGGTCCCTATTCTCCTAAGAGGGCCGACCATATCCCTATAAATAGCTCTCCATTCTCGCAAAAAACTACTTCCAAGTCTCTTGCAAAACTCTACAAAATTCTCTAAACACTCTTCCCTCAAAATTCTAATCCCCCCTCCCAAAATTCATTGTCGGCGCGTGAGGCTTTTTGGCCTTAACCAAAGGTGTGATTTGTTTTGTAGGTGTAATTTTGTCCAAGAAGGAGAAGGCAAAAATCTGCATCCACAAATTGGTGCTTTGATTGAGAGTTGAGTCCCACACTTGTAGAAGACTCTCGCATCAAAGGTTTTCTATTTTCGTGTCCATTTGTAGATTTCTCATACGTTCTTATTATTAGAATTTTTTAATTGCAAACATTCTTTGATAAAACATAAAAGAGAAGTACAATGGTTAGAAATTTAGAAAATTCAACAAATGAAAATTTCAACACTCAAGAGATGGGACCACGGCGATCCACGAGGCTAAATGTGACAATAGGTGGAGCGGCACCACCACCACGAGTTTCCACCACGGGAACCACCGCGATGGCTACCACGGTAGCCATCCATGGTGAGGTCCATAGTGTCACCACCACGGCCCGAGCCGTGCCATCCAAGGCGGCTCACAGCACTAAGGCCACGACCCAAGCCATGTCACTCCACGCTCAATGCGTTACCAAGCCGAGCCCAAGCCTTGCACCCACGTGCATCATATGCTGAGCAACCCACTCCCGTGACCTAGCCTGTTCCTGCCGAGCAGCCCACTCTCGTGGCCTAGCCTGCTCCAGCCTATTCCCGCAGCATTCCAAGTAGCCCAAATCGGCCCAAGACTATCTCAACCATTCAAACCAACCATCAAGCCGGGGGCATTTTCATCACGTTTCTCCGTAGATTTCATATTTCCCAATTCAAATCTCGTGCCTGGAGCCTACCACACTTCCACTGCTCAAGGAGGCATATTCCTTCCAAGCTCTTTCAATCCAAATGGCGAACAACACTTGTCTCAACAAGTCATAGAGTTGAAAAGCGCTTTTGCACAATAGACAACCTTGATGAATCAACTATTGCAATGCACCGAGATCTAACATGCTCCGGACGAGGTGTCCCGAAGAAGGACAAGGGCATACGAACTTCTCCACAGCATCCCAACAAGCAGTCACTTGACCAGTCACGAACCGAGTGTTCTAACGGAGTACACTCCCGACTGGACCCCCGAGATAGCGTATACTCTCGTCTTAGTGTGTGGAGGAGCGTGCACTCTCAGTTAGGCCCATGAACAAACATACACTCACAGTTGGGGCCATACTCCGATAATCAATATGAGCAACCTTCCAGGCGAAGTGTTTATTCGTGGCAAGGCCCGCAAGGAGCATCATCCACCTCACATCAGAGTAGGCAACATAGCGGGCAGAGAGAAGCAGTTACTCAATCCAGCTCAGGTTCAACCAGCAGCCTGCGAGTTACCCGCTCACCTATTAGGAACATACCACACCCACCGCAGCCGTGGCATAGATGAGCTGAACACATGGAAGAGTAGCCTAGACCAGCAGGTCACGACTGGGGGCAGCTGAGAGCTTTGCCACCCCCAATAAAGGCAAATTCATGAAGAAGTAGAAAGGCTCCTGACCGAGCGATTGCTCAATTTCCCGCGCAACGAAGCTATTGATAAGGCGCTCCAATGAGACATAACCAACATAAGCGAGTCATCTTTCAATGACAAGATCGAGCAGACGGGACTACCCCATATAGATTGCTGGATATAAAGACTACTTCTGTTTCGACAAACGTAGCAGCTCAGCCTAATGGCATGCTGAGGGCAGACGAGTACCAGAAGGACACACCAGCCCAACTACCAAGAACCAGGGGTAGGCTAAGGATTATTTCGGTTGTCCCAGCAGTCTAGCTTTCCTCAGCTGCACTCACGACAATGATTTCCATGCTCTTCTGTGTGAAAGGATAAACTAATTGCTCTCCAGTACGAGAGGGTAAACTAATTCCCCGACACCCAAAATGGTTTACTCTCCAATGCGAGAGAATAAACTAATTGCTCTTTAGTAAAAGAGGGTAAACCAATTCTCCGACACCCATATGGGTTTGCTTTTAAGCGCGAAAGGATAAACTAATTGTTCTCCAGTGCGAGAGGGTAAACTAATTTCTTGACACCCAAAAGGTTCTGCTCTCCAGCGCAAGAGGATAAACTAATTGCTCTACAGTGTGAGAGGGTAAACCAAATCCCTGACACCCAAAAAGGTTTGCTCTTCAGTGCAAGAATATAAACTAATTGCTCTTCAATGCGATAGGGTAAACCAATTCCCCGACACCCATATGAGTTTTCTTTTCAATGCGAGAGGATAAACTAATTACTCTCCAGTGCGAGAGGGTAAACTAATTGCTCTTCAGTGCCAGAGGGTAAACTAAATCCCTGACACCGATCTGGGTAAGCTCTCTAATGTGAGAAGGCCACATAGCTCAAAAGATCGAATGCTTAAAGATCAACTAGGTAACAAATGGTTAAGAGGTAGCAGCCACTTTTACACTTAATAGTTTGCTCATCTGACACTTCATCTTCAACAACTCTGATATTGGCAGCTCCATCCTTGACTGTTCCATCTACGGCAGTTGAGAAATTAAGCCAAAATCGTTGCCCATGCCATGCCACTTCCTCAGCCCATGCCAAGCCAATTTATGGCTTTAATCAAGCCAAGCAGCACAAGTGGCCTCTGCCAAACCATCTCCTTAGCCCATGCCAAGTCAACTTGTGGCCCCTACCAACCGACATGTCGCACCACCCTGACAGCTGCCCCGCAACAACACTATCCATGAAGAAGACAAGAAAAATGAAAATTTTCTTACATCAGTGCGGCATGGAGAAAACGAAGAAAGCAACGAAAGACAGTCCTTTGCATGGGCAAGATGTAGAAGATTGCTAGAGGAGGGGGAACAAATATCCTATAAGTTTTCTCTCTCTTGTAGGGTATAATAAATCACTCTTCAAAGTTAATTTAATAACCCACTTAAGGTAGACTTAAATAGGCTTTGAGAGAAATTTATTTCCCTTTCCTAGAAGGATTTAATTTCCTATAAAAAAAAGGGAATCTACATCAAAATAGGAAGCAGCCCAAAGTTTCCTAAAGTAAGAAAATCTTTACATCTGTTGCCTTTTTTTTTCAAGCAGCCCAACAAGTGTGGGGGTATTTGTGGAGCCAAAAATAATCACAAGGCGGCACGTGAATTTTTGGGTACAAGAGGACAAAAATACCCTTGAGGCATACCAGGATTCCTACGCGCGAGTAGCGGGCAATCATCCATCAACCAAGTCAAAAATGCCCAAAATAGGTAACAAATTCAAAACTATTTCATCTACACTTATCCTATATTCTCCACAAGGTAATTATTCCATAACCCCCAAAACATTTCTTTTAAATTATGTTAATTAGTCAATTAATGGATTTATTACCTAATTAATCTATTAATGGTTAATTAACTACAAATTACACCCAAAAAAATACCACAAATGGCTGGTCCCTATTCTCCTAAGAGGGCCGGTCATATCCCTATAAATAGCTCTCAATTCTCTAAAAAAACTACTTCCAAGTCTCTTGCAAAACTCTACAAAATTCTCCAAACACGGAGGTTCTTCGGCCAAAACCCCAGCCCCCCCCCCCCCCCCCCCCCAAAAAATTCATCGTGGGCGTGTGAAGCTTTTTGGCCTTGACCAAAGGTGTGATTTGTTTTGTAGGTGTAATTTTGTCCAAGAAGGAGAAGGCAAAAATTTGCATCCACATTTTCCATGTTCGTGTCGTTTTCGTGTCATGCCCGATATCTTAACAGGTCGTGTCGTGTAACATCCGTTAAAATAAACGGGTAAAATGACCCGACCTGAAATCGACCCGATAATATTAACAGGTAATATGACCCGACCCGTTACCCGTTAAGGAAAATATATTTTAAACCAATAAATAATCAAATGAAAAACATAATACTAAATAAGTATATACATACCATATTGTCACATCCAAAACATAAAAATGCAATTTTCTTTTAAGTATATATTTACATACCCAAAATAAGAGCATAATAAAAAAAACATTGGAACTTTGGCTTGATATATTGTCTTCAAGAGTTATATTGATAATGTTTTCAATGATGCTTTCCACATTAGCACTCTCTTCCGCATAAACTAAATATAGAAAAATCAAACATTGTAAATCATTCAATTATGGTTACTAGTTGAATGATTTACAATGTTTGATGATTAGGCGCCAAGTTCATTGGAATATTTGAATAATTAAGACGAGCAAATATTTCCGAGTACATATTAAAAAGAGCAGTCAATGTGCCATAAACATTTTTATATTCCATAGAATTCACACCATGAAGCTTTGTGTAAGCCCAATCCACATAATGTAGCTTATAACGAGGATCCAAGATGATTGCAATTGACATAATCAAACTGTAATCTGACCAATACTTCTGAAACTTCATGTGCTTATAATCCCCCATCTTATTCATGAAACTATCACAATCATCAATGGCTGCCTTAATTTGAAACTGAATTACAAACACTTTAGGGAAGAATAAATTTGATGTGGGGTACTTTGTCCCAGAGAATAAGTATGTAACATCATAAAAGTACCCCCAAAAACTTTGAAATCTTCACCACTTTATTCCACTCTTCAAAAAAAGGATAACTTTCAAAATTTGAATCACTCAATCCTAAATTAATAAAAGCATATCAATAGAAAATACCACCATCTAGCATAAGATAGGTTAAGTTCCATCTACTAGGGACATCTTGTCTTAAACCTCTTTTACTATCCAATATCCCTACTTGCCTAACACATTCATGAAACTTTAGTTTCCTAGCCTTAGAACCCTTTATATATTTGATGCATTCACGGATTTTTGCCACCGAAGAATCAATTTCTTTAAGTCCATCTTGGACTATCAAATTCAAAATATGAGCACAACAACACACATGAAAGAAGTCACCATTCATCAAGAGAAGACCTTTAATATTTAATTGATTCCTCAAAATGTTAGCAAAACAAATATTTGAAGAAGCATTATCCAACGTAATAGAAAATAACTTCTTCTCAATCCCCCACTCAGTTACCAACGCACTTATTTTCTCACATATGCAACACCTGTATGCAGAGGAGGCATGTGATAAAAACTTATATTTCTTTTATTCAATTTTCAATCCTTGTCTACAAAGTGAGCAGTAAGTGCAAGATATCCATCAGTGCACTGAGATGATGATGCGTGATTTATACGCACACAAATTAAACCCTCTTTTTGTCAATTGTAGTATAAGTATAAGTAGGGATCGTTCTGGACCGGGGATTAGGAGGGATTGTTAATCACTTGGATTTGACTCAAAAACATAAAAACAAAGTTAAAAACGTTCACAAAGACTCAAAGGACTTAAAACAAGTTCAAAAGACTCAAAACTGCCTAAAAACACTAACTAGGCAGTTTCTGACCTTAACCCCAATGTTGGACGAATTTAGGATTATGGCTTGATTCAAACGTAAAATAACAATATAAAACACTATACTAGACTCAAAGAATGCAAAACTAAACTTTAAAACACTAAAACAAACCAAAAGACTCAAACATCACCCAAAACACTCAAAACAGCCTTAAAATCACTTTCTGGGCAGTTTTGAGCACTTTGGTGAATTTGGACGAATTTTGGGAAATAAATTGAATCAAAACACTTTAAAACATAAACTAAACAAAGTCTAAACACTAAAGAACAAGAAAGTAAAGGGGGGGTTAGGTTTTGACGAATTTAAACTAAAAGAACAGATTGTAAGTAAAAGCAAAATGTAAATGTGAATGTGTGATAGAATTGAATGGAATGAAGGCTAGCTAAGGGGTTCATCTCCATACATGTTATACTTGCATAATAAAATGATTTCCAATTGCATTTCAATAAACTATGATACTCAACACCCCAAGTTAACCGTGATGCACTAATTAACCTTCAAATCTTCCTAACGTTATTGAATTGGATGATGCATGCGACAATTCAAAACATTCCCCACAAGTCCTCAACATGAATGCATAGAAGAGGTACAAGCAAGAATCATTACGCTCTATGAAAATTATAAGTGTTGACGAGGCATTCGTTACTATGATTGCATGAAACTTATGCCAAGAATTTGTTTAACGCGATTGTTTATAAGCAACCTCCACTACTTGTGAATATAAGTTCGTAACTATTAGGTGAAACTCACTTATATTCTAGCGTCATATTCATGCATGAAAATTAAGCGCGCATTCTCAATAAACATACATAAATAAGTTATCAATCAAACGGTTAAACAAATTGAATCCACAACTTATGAAACGCAATTAGAAGTAATCAAATCAAAATGCAAGCATAAACATATATTTCGAATTCCCCCCTAGCCAAGGGGGGTTTAGTTGAATTTAAACATTGGAATCAAAGAAACACCTAAACATTCCAACAACTCAAACTTGAATTGTATGAACGTTTAGGCACTCTTCTCTTCCATTCCTCATACGTACAAAACAAAGAGTATTGAAATTAAACATTGAAATCAAAGAAACACCTAAACATTCCAACAACTCAAACTTGAATTGTATGAACGTTTAGGCACTCTTCTCTTCCTCTTCGTTGTAGCACAAGGTCTAAGGATAGTTTGATGGTGTGAATGGTTTGGGGAGTGGTTGGAGTGGCTGCAATGGAGGAGAAAAGTGTTTTGGTGGCTGCAATGAGGGTGTGGAGAGGTTTTGACGAATTTCTGGAATATGGAAGAGTGTATGAATGAAATGTGTATGCAATGGATGCTTATTTATAGGTGAAATGGGGGGAACATGACAGCTAGGAGGGAATGTGGCTGCATGTTTGAATGATTAAAGGATGCATGTGGGTTGGAATTGCATGTGCAATGAATATGTGGCTGCATGTGCAAGGGGACAATCTGAAAATGCATGTGAATTAAAGAGTGAATGCATGTGCAATGACAGCTAGGTTGAATATGCATGTGGAATGGCTGATTTATTTGAAGATGCATGTGCAATGAAGTGGAATGACAGCTAGGTTATGATGATGAATGCATGTGGCTGATTTAATTGAATAGGAAAGCATGTGGATTTAATGGTTTAAAGGGTGAATGCATGTGGATGCATGTGTTGATGAATGGGATTAGGAAAGGTTTAAATGTCCTAAAACTAAAGGGAACAAGGTTCCAACACTTTGGTCTTCAATTAGGTCTTCAATTTCGTCCAACACTTTGGCTCCAAGCATAAGCTATCCATCCTTAGTCCAAAAGTGCTCCAAAAGTCTCCAAAATGCATCTTTTTGCTCCTTTAGCCCTTTGGACCTACAAACACACGAAAATAGCTTAAAGTACTAAAATAACTAAAGAAACATAACGTAAATGCACGAGAACAAGCCATTTAAGTCGCATGAATATGCTCCTATCAGATGACCATAAGTATGATGTCTAACAAATTCTACCTTCAACCAAGCCTAACAAATTATGCAGTGCTTGTTTTTCAGTTTTGAACATCCTCAACACACAAGCTTTGATAGTATTTCGACATGGTAGCTTAATATCAGGAGATACGTATGCAAACAAAGCCTTAATTCCCTTATGTTCAACAAAACTAAAAGGAAGATTATCCTTGATGATTGCCTTTACTAATAAGTTCCACATGATCAAACTTTTGGGAACACAATTCAGATGTCGACATAAACAAGTCAACATTATACTTTGCAGGGCATGTATTCAAATGTCTTTTCATATTACCTGTCCCATGATGACTATCATTACTTTCTTACAATCTTTGCATTCAGCACGACTTTTACCATTTTCAAAAATAGTATCCAATTTAGTGTAAGTGTTCCAAACAAGAAATTGAAGTTTTCGATTACCTAAATTGATTGCTCTAACCTTTTTCTTTGGAAGACTCGTATTTGTATTGTCTATACTTTCGCTTCCAAGATCTTGTTTTGTTCCTATTATAATCTCCATGGACACCTCATCACTAAGGTTTACTGAATTTGAATCTCTAGCATCCATTGCTTTTGAAACAAAATGGGTATAAATTAATTAATAGCTTTTTAAACATGTAGGATTCTAGGAACACTCGAACTTAATCCAGTTTATAAAAGCATGAACAAGCAGGAACACACACCAATAATGGATATATACACTCAACTTTTTGGAACGTTCTGCACACATTTTAACCATTACCGCATGTAAATGATTTTAGGACATGGGGAAGCATAAAATTTCAATCTATTATGTTAAAATTTCAATATGCAAAAATATCCAGGTTCAATCTTGAATTTAAAACTTTTCAAATTTAGTTTAATTTGTGCAAATTATGCAAAAATATCCAGGTTCAATCTTGAATTTAAAATTGTGCAAATTCAGTTCAATCTAATCTTCTTCATAAGCCTGAAATTATACAACTATTATTCTTTTCTCTAATAGTTCTCATTTACACCTTTCCTGGAATTATACAACTAATGTTTTTTCCCCTAATAATCCTCATTTGTAAGTTGCATATATGTACAAACGTGTGGGTGTGTGGTAGTGAAAGATAGACTAAAAAATGCAACGGTTAGGTGTGGTGATCCTTTACCACCCACCTACTTTGTGCCTTCAAAGGCAACGTGTCATCATCCTCACTCAAACCCATCTTAAAAGATGGCATGAACAATGGAGTTTCATCCAATCCAAAATCCACTAGAGACCCAAATTTTCTTGTCTACCGGCATTTCCTACATCTCTATCTAGATTTTCCGGGTTCTTAAAAGATGGTAAGCTATTAAAAGATGGTAACCCTGCATCATAGACTGACCATTTTCCCATACCAACTCAAGAAAATCATTTATGCATTAAAATCCCACAACAAATCCATAAAATGTTCAAATGTTAAATGGGAAAACACTCAAAACACAACACAATTCAATGGCATGAATCAAAAGGAGCAAAACTGCAAAGATGTAAAATTTAGGAACAGAAGCTTACACAATTCAATGGAGATGCAGAGATGCAGAGATGTAGAGATAACCAGAGATGACAAGGATGATTCCGTCCACGGCACGAGAGAGCAGAAAAGAGAGACTGAGAGAGGCTACCGGAAGAACTGAACATACGGCGGGAGAGAAAGGCTAGGAAAAACAGACAACGAGATCGGGAGAGAGGGTTACGGGAGTAGGGAAAGAGAAAGGGATTAGGAATTTTGTTTTGATCAAATGGTAAAATTGGAAAATAATGGAATAGAGAAAGGGTTTTTTTTGTCCAAAAAAGTTCCAATAATATAAGTGAAATAGAATCCAACGGTACATATTAACTTTCATTTATATTACGGCTGTAATTTAAGTAAAGTCTTTAATAGTTTTTTAATTAATGTAGAAGTGTAAAAAATATAGAAAAAAAATATATAAACGCTCGTAATGACAAGCTTTATAACTTTCATGAAGAGCTTAACTTCGAAATTCGCCACTATAATCATATAAATCATAGATCAAAATTTAACTGTTGATTGTTGTTTACATTTACGCTTCATTTTTCTCATCAACTTTTGTTTTTTTTTTTGGATTTTCTTTTTTGAAAACATGATCTATTAGAGGATGTAGGAAGATGAACGGTTTGGATCGTTGATATTATGTTCAGAGTTTTACGGTTTGTGAAAATATTGCTTGATGTTTATAAAGTTTCAACAAACTATATGACATCGACTCATATTTCAGCTAACCATAAATATCGAAACGTGATATCAAAGATCTGAATTGTTCATCTTCTTACATCCGCTAGATGATCATGTTTTCAAAAAAGAAAATTTTAAAAATGAAATTCAACAAGAAGAATAAAACGTAAATGACAATCGACGATTAAATATAAATTTAAGGTTTATGGATTAGAGTGTTGGATTTCAAAGCTGACCCCTTCATGAAAGTTGTAAAGCTTGTCACTATGAGTGATTGTGTGTGTGTGTGTGTGTGTGTGTGTGTGTGTGTGTATTTTTTTTTACATTTTTTACACTTGTACAATAATTATTATTAATTTTTCCCTCGAATAAAAAACATTATTCATGAGGGTTTTGAGGATTTAAAAAATCTAAATGATAATGTAAGTGTAAACATTATCTACTTGTGGAGGAATAATGATGAATCACGAGTGTTTATATATTTTTTCACATTTTTCGTACTTGTATGTATGTCATCTTAGTTCTTGCCTATACAAATACTATACTAGTTTATTTTAATTTTGGACAACAACATATTAAGTAAAATTTATCCTAGTAATGATAATAAGGAACTCTCATAATAAAAATAAATAATGACTAAAACTTTTATTTTTTTTAACTTATATCGAATAATAATACAAAACTATATATTTAATATAGAATATATTGTATATATTAATATGGCTATTGTATTTTATAATAAATCTTTTAGTAATTAAACTTTAAAATTATCAAAATAATTTTTTTCTTAACGGGTCGAAATGGGTTATCCACGTGTTACTCGCATGTATACCCGTTAAGAACCTATTATTAACGGGTCATCCAATAATGACCCGATTAGTTATCGTGTTGATCCGAAACCCGTTATTTTTGTGTCATTTTCGTGTCATATCATCATGTCGTGTTAGAAAGTGCTGGGTTTTTCTTTTGCGTGTTACAAGAAGGGATGAGGTGTTCAATGCTTATTCGTATAATAATAAGCCTTTTCAAATAAATAAGAATTTGCCCATGAGCCTCAACTCTAATGACAAAAGATGAAATGAAAAACTGAAGGTAAGAAAATACGCGTTCATTTTACTTTGTAAACAAATAGATTACAAAAGCCACCATCCAAATTTCACTGTTTATAATCCATCTATACATATATATACAGGAATTTTTTTTTTCTTTGAAAGCAGCGGCATATATTCATTAGAATAGTAATAAAAGACTGCAACATGCAAAACGAGCTGGACACCAGCAAATTAAGGGTTAGAATCAGGAAACAAAACATCAAGGAGGTTGTCTGGGGGTTCCTCAGACTAAGGGCAAACGCAGGAGAAGGAAATGGCACTGTGAGCGAGAGTAGCTTTGGTAGCTTGGCGACGCGTGTGGGTAGTAGTAGCTCCTGTGATCCCAAGCAGCAGAGCCTTAGAGTCCTCCATATATCATACAGGATCTTTAAGGAAAGAGATTTTTATTTTTTATTTTTCAAAAATGAGGATAAGTTGTGGGATCCACACCACATTGAACTTTAACGATTTGAACCATCTATGTGGAGCAAAAAATAATCAAAAAAATTATGGAGGCGACACGTGGACTTTTGGGTTAAAAGGATAAAATTACCCTCGAAACACACCGGGATTCCCACGCGCATGCAACGGACAATAACGGCTCAAATCAAGGAAGAGTCAAAGGTGATCAAAATGATATTTAATAAAATCCCTCTCATCACTCTTCATCATATCCTCACTCAAAAGGTAACTCTCAATTTTCCTATTCAATTTAGGATTAATTGACATAATATCTTGCAATTATACTCATATTTCCATCACATATGGGCAGTTCCTATTCTCCAAATAAGGCCGGCCACTCCCTTATATATAGCTCTATTCTCCCACTAAAATGCTAAGCCATTCTCTACCCAAAAATTCCCAAACACATTCTCTTTCAAATTCTAACTTTGGCATCAGAGATTCTTTGGCCGAAGCCCCCCCATTCATCGTGGGCGCGTGAGATTTTTGGCCTTAATATTAGGTGTTATTATTTTGTAGGTGCATTTTCGTCAAATGAGAAGAAGGCGGAAATTTGCATCCAGAAATTGGTGTTTTCATTGAGAGTTTGATTCACACGCTCGAAGAAGACTCTCGCATTCAAAGTTTTTAATTTCTCGTTCATTTGTAGATTTTTTGTATGTTCTTATTCCTATAATTTTTTATAAAGTTCTTTGAATAAATGTAAAAGAAAAGTACAATGAATAGAAATTTAGAAACCACAATGAACGGAACCTCCTACGTTCAAGGATTTGAACCATGACAATCCATGAGGCTCAACGCAACGATGAGTGGAGTGGCACCACCCCCACGGGGCATCACCATGGCAGCCACCACGATAGCAACCACGGCAACGGCCCTTAGCGAAGCCCAAGCCCACAGGGAAGGCGTTACCTTGCAGCCGCAAGCCTAGACATGCGCCACCTTGCAGCAGCGAGCCCAAACTTGTGCCACAAGGGAGCTTAGCATGGCCCAACTTGAGCAGGCCCATAACCACGCAATTGTTGTAGGAGAAGCGGTCCAGCACTCGTGGGCCTAATGCCAGCGCACTCTCTAGCCGAGCCTAGGCCCAGAGCCCACTTGCACCGCTAACGTGGGTTGGGCCATGTGCTTACTTGCTCTGACGACCTAACTCGCTTCCGCTGCCCAATTTAAGATCTAACCCACGCACGTGACCTTCCAAGCAATCCAAGACCGGTTCAACTATCCTGGCTTCAGGTTTCTGGACCGACAATTGAATTGTGGGTATTTTCTCTCCATTTTTTTGCAGATTTGACATATCTCAACTCAAATCTCATGCCCGAAGTCCATTACACTTCCACTACTCAAGGAGACGCATGTCGTCTAAGCTCTTCCAACCCAAATGGCAAACAACACTTGTCCCGACAAGTCATAAAGTTGACAAGCGCCCTCGCACAGCAGACGACCTTAGTGAATCAGCTCTTGCAACATACCCTGGACGAGATGTCACGAAGTAGAACAAAGGCAGACGATAAACCTCTTCAGCAACATCCTAGTAAGCAACTCTTTGACCAGCCACGGATCGAGCGTTCTTGTAGTGTACACTCCCGATTGGGTTCGCAAGATAGTGTATACTCTCGTCTTAGCGCGCGGAGGAGCATGCATTCTTGGTTAAGCCCATGGACGAGCATACATTCACTGTTAGGGCCACATTCTGATAATCAACATGAGTAACCTTCCAGGTAAAGTGTTCATATATGGTTAGGCCCGCAAGAAGCATCATCTACCTCACAGCAAAGTAGGCAACACGATAGATGAAGAGAAACAGTTACTTAATCTGGCTCAAATTCAATCGGCAGCCTGCGAAGAACTCACTCGCCTGCTAGAAACGTACCACATGCACCGTAGCTGCGACATAGATGAGCCAAACACATGGAAAAACAGCCTAGACCAGTAGGTCACGACTAGGGGTAACCGAGAGCTCCACCACCCCCAACAAATGTAAATTCAGGAAGAAGTAAAGAGGCTTTTGACTGAGCAATTGTGCGATTTCCAACGCAATGAGGCCACTGACGAGGCACTACGACGGGACATGACCAACATAAATAGGTCACCATTCATAGACGAGATCGAGCAGGCAGAGCCTCCATGCAAATTCAACATGCCACATTTCACATCCTTTAAAGGAGATAGAGACCCAGAGAGAGAACTAAAGCACTATCGAAGTGCAATGATCCTTTATTGGAACAACGACGCTCTCATGTGCAAGATATTTGCCACTACTCTACAAGACAAGGCGCAAGATTGGTTCCACACCTTGCCACCACAATCCATCCGGATTTTCGATGAAATTTCTTTGGTTTTCACCAAGGAGTATTCACCTTATCACTCGATCAAGAAGAAGTTTGATCACTTGTTCGACGTGAAGAAGAACCCAAAAGAGTCGCTTCGTGATTATGTGAAAAGGTTCAAAGTAGAGAAGGAAAAGATAGTCGGATGCAATAACTCGATAGCTACTGCAGCTTTCCAAAAAGAACTCCTAGAAGACCAAACGTTGTTCAGATAATTGATCATGAAAGAAGATCTAACTCTAGCAGACTTTTTCGCTATGACAGAGAAACATGCACTTTGGGACGAGGCTCGGCGAGCAGACAAGGCGCCTGAGTAGCCTTGAAAAGAATCAGCAGTAGCTTAAAAGAAGGAGGACGGGAAGTAGTACAACAACAAAAGCAGGTAGGAGGCCAAGCGAATGACTGATCTCCGACTAAAAGAGGTCTGATACCCAAGAACTACTTTAAGTTCTTGATCCCGATCCACCAAATCTTCCACGACATCAAGAGTGAATCTTGGTTCAAGCTGCAGAAGCAATCAAAGGGAGATACCTCCAAGTTGGACCATAACAAATAATGCGCATTCCATCAAGGTCCCGGTCACATAACTGATGATTACTACACTTGGAAGAACTACTTATAGAAGCTGGTGAAATAAGGCAAGGTCGACATATACTTGGACAAGCCAACTACGCAGCCTAGAAAGAACACAGACACTGACAAAGAGCCGCCAACCAAGACAATTCGGATTAATGGCATTTTCACCAAGTCTGAGCACTTGGAGGGCCACCAACAACTCCAAGAAGAGAAATATCCAGTATGCTTTGCTAGTTTCACAAGTCCAAGAAGTTAACACTTAACCTGGACCCATTGTTGGCTTCACTAAGCAAGATGTCGAAGGCGTCAATTTCCCACATGATGAAGCAATAGTGGTATTCGTCCAACTAGCCCACGCTACAGTCAACAAAATGATGGTTGACAATGGAAGTGCGGTCAATCTACTTCAGCTCTCAGTAATTCAGAAGATGAGCCTGGAAAACACAATCATACATCGAGTTGAGGTACTCACCAGATTCAACAAACACACCTCGACTACCATCGACAACATTACACTTGACGTGAGAACGTCGCCAATTGTCTTAAAGCAGATGTTCATGATAGTAAAAAACCTGCCTCCCTATAATGGGATTTTAGGGCAACCTTGGCTAATAAAGCTGGACGCTGTAACCTCCGTCAAGTATCAAAAGATCCGATTTCGCATCTCGGGATGAGGAGTCGAAGAAATCAAGTCTAACCAGGCCACATCTCAATGATGCACTATTCAAGTATTGAATGAGTAGAAGAAAAAAAAGACCTTTAGCCCCGTAGAGGTTACCGAGGTCCAAATGGACGATGAAGCTACCAAATAACAATACAGCAAACGGATTAAGAATATGGTGTCCAAATCAACAAGCCAGTAGACAAGACGGGATAGAAACCCAAAGAGGACGCCGAGCACATCTTCTTTGATCCCCAGCAAGTGAAGAAAACTGCTATAATAGGCTAACGTTTGAGCCCGAAAGAAAAAGAGGAACTTGATAGAAGCATATTTATACGACTTTGTTAGCTTATTTCTTTGCATTTACTTAGTTAGTTTCTATTTATTATAGTGATTTAAGCTATTTTCATGTGTTTGTAGGCCCAATTGGTAAATGTGACAAAAAAAAGGGCAAAATGGAGCAATTTGGAGCAGTTTTGGACTTGGATTGGATAGCATATGTATGGAGCATAATGGATGGACGTTTTTGGTGACAAATGATGCTAAAAATTTGCTACAAATCTGGAAGAATTAAATTAGGGCTTGGAAGACAAGGAATCAGCTAAAAACAATGAGATCTTATCCAACCTTATCCTATCTTATCCAATCTTATCTTATCCCATATTATCCAAATATTATTTTATTTAATCCAATATTATCTAAACTCATCTCCAGCTGCAATAGGAGTCCTTATCCTATTCTAAACCCTTCCCATTTGAATTTAGGAGTCCTTATCATGTTTTAACAATGCATATCTGATTTTAGAAATCCTGAAATCATGCAAACAATTTAATTCCTTTTCTCCTAGAATTGTGCCGTGCTCTATCCTTGTCCTCCAAGGATTGGTGCCGTGAGTCTGCATTTATTTAAATTACATTGTGCCACTGCTTTGAGGGGGATTTTTGATAGAGAGAGTTTTAGAGAGAAAATACATCAATGTGCACAGATTTCTGAGAATTTTAGAGACTTGTGCCTTGCTTGCAGGGAAGGAAGGAGAGAAGGAGTTTTGAGCTGTGCTACATCCAAGGATTGTACAATCTGCCATTGGATTGCTGGAGCGTCTTGGGTTCTTTCTATCCTTAGTTTTAGTTTCGATGTTTATTTTAGATTGCTTTTCAACTATGACAAACATGTGTAACTAAATTTCTTTTTAGCTAAAGGTGAATTCGAAGCCATGGACATATGTTTTATATGAATTGATTTCCTTCAGTTATTGTTTCATAAAGCATGAATGTGATTTACTTATCTATTTTATAGAGACCTTATTCTTGTATGTTTATTAAGGAGGCCTACTTAGTACGCATGCAGGGATTTGATGCTAGAATATAAGGGAATTTCACCTAATCGTTATGAACTTATATTTACAAGTAGTAAAGGTCACTAGTCATGATTGTGTTAAGTAAATTCTTGGCAGGAGTATCATGCAGTTCATAGTTACGAATGCCTTGTCAATGCTTATGATTTTCACATAACTTAATGATCCTTGATATGTATCCATATCATGCTGTTCATATAGGAAACTTGATAAGAATAATTTGATTGCATCGCTGAGTCCAAGTCAATGAACTTAGGAAAATCTGAGAGTTAATTAGTGCAGTTCACGGTTAATTTGGGACATTGTCATTCATGGTTTATAGGAATAATAACTGGAAATCGAATTATATGCATATAGTTCATGTGTGGAGAAGAATCCTCTAGCTAGCCTTTCACCCAATTTTCGTACCAAACTTAATTTGTTTCTTCAATTTACTTGTTTTAAGTTCGAATTCGTCCAAAAACCTCCCCCCCCCCCATTGTTTTGTTGTTAGTTTAACTTCAAATTGCTTTTCATGACTTATCTTTGAATTACATCACCTATCACTTTCAATGTTATTACTCACGGTTTTTAAGTGTTTTTATTGTGTTTTAAAGTCAAAATTTGAACATTTTGAAAAAATAAAAATTGAAAAAAAATCAAAAAATTTTGAAAAAAAATACCAAAAAGAGTCGTCTTTGTTGCTTGTGTGTGTTTTAGGGTACCTTCCAACATAATGATGAGGATTTGGTTTTTAATTGCATGATTATTAAAGAAAGTTACAAACATGGGTGGAAGTTTGGTATGCTCTTTGGTTAATACTTAGTTGTAGTTGTCAATTACGAATTCACATGTAATCACAAAAAGAAAAAAAAAATCAGTTTTTGTAACATGCTTAAAAGAAGAAACTCAAACTAATGCTATAACCCTGTGAGAGTTGAGCCTATTCTTTGTTTGGAGAGTTATTAATCTGTTATATTGTTGTTTTCTAAAGTTGTTGCATGATCTCATTATTTCTTTGCTTGATTGCTACTTAGAATGCTTTTTCATTATTTTAGTTCCAAATACCAGAACTCATGCCCATTTCATTCAAAGCATAAAATTGATTGTGTAACAAATAACAACATGAAGTCGTTTAGTTACCACCAGAGCCAAAAAGTCTTATCCCTTGCATATGTATTGTAGGTTTAACCCCATTGAGCCTTATTTAGCCTATTTTCTTTGTTAGCCTGCATTATCCCTACCTAGCCTAGTATAGGACTATCCATACCCTTGTTCTTAAAGAATAGTGGAGCATGACTTGTTGGGAATTCCTTTTGATCTACAATATGCAGAAAAACAAGTGTGGGGGAAGAATTTGTCTTTGTGAATTGGAGAAGGAGTACGTTTTGTGTTTCAAAAGAAAGAAGAAAAAAAAAGAAAGAAAAAAAAACATGGAAAAAGAAAGAGAAAGAGAAAAAGTTGTGTAGAAAAAGAAAAAAGACGTTGAAAAGAAGTGAGAATGAGCTCACAAGTGTTGGTTGTTGAAGAAGGGTCCAAAAATGTGAATCTAACCCTAAAAGTTGTATAAATCTTCCCTTTATGTTTAAAGTTGGTAGCTGCAATCAAAAGTTGAATTCTAAGTGTTGATTTCATTATGTTGCTTACTATCACTTTAAGAACCCTTGTTTATTCTTAACCTTTCTTTATTAGCCAATACCTTAGCCCCATTACAACCCTTAGACTTCTATCTCGATTGTTATATGTTTCAATATGTGGAGTTTGAAATTGGTACGAGCATATGGGATCCCTGGTTCTCGCTTCTAAGTAGTGGCATTCCATTCATGAGATCATATACATGTTGTATTAATAATTCGAGAAAGTGCCTTCTTTGTTATAACATATGTGAGTGTTAGTCTACATGTTTACATCAATCTTCTCACATATATTTAGTATAGGGAATGTAGTCAGAAAATCTGTGTGTAAATAGAGAGTATATCCAGTGAGGAATTGAGTGAATTCTCTAAGGCATGTTACTACATTCAAAATATTGTTTTAATTGATTAAATGCGAGCTAGTGAGTGGTGACTGCGGTTTAGTGTATACTCAAGAATAAGGATGGCTAAAACCTATGTGGGTAGTGATTTTTAACATGTCATATTTCATTGGGAATCCCTGAGGCAATTGTTAGAAGGTTTAGGTTTTATTTTGTTTCTTTGTTTTGCTCGAGGACTGGCAAAAGCTAAGTGTGGGGGAATTTGATAGGAGCATATTTTTGCAACTTTGTTAGCTTATTTCTTTGCATTTACTTAGTTAGTTTCTATTTATTATAGTGATTTAAGCTATTTTCGTGTGTTTGTAGGTCCAATTGGAAAAAGGTGACAAAAAAAGGGCAAAATGGAGCAATTTGGAGCAGTTTTGGACTTGGATTAGATATCATATGTATGGAGCATAATGGATGGACGTTTTTTGTGACAAATGATGCTAAAAATGTGCTACAAATGTGGAAGAATTAAATTAAGGCTTGGAAGACAAGGAATTAGCTGAAAACAATGAGATCTTATCCAGCCTTATCCTATCTTATCCAATCTTATCTTATCCCATATTATCCAAACATTATCTTATTTAATCCAACATTATCTAAACTCATCTCCAGCTGCAATAGGAGTCCTTATCCTATTCTAAATCCTTCCCATCTGAATTTAGGAGTCCTTATCATGTTTTAACAATGCATATCTGATTCTAGAAGTCCTGAAATCATGCAAACAATTTAATTCCTTTTCTCCTAGAATTGTGCCGTGCCCTATCCTTGTCCTCCAAGGATTAGTGCCGTGAGTCTGCATATATATAAATTACATTGTGCCACAGCTTTGAGGGGGATTTTTGAGAGAGAGAGTTTTAGAGAGAAAATACATCAGTGTGCACAGGTTTCTGAGAATTTTAGAGACTTGTGCCTTACTTACAAGGAAGGAAGGAAGGAGAGAACAAGTTTTGAGCCGTGTTGCATCCAAGGATTGTACAATCTGCCATTGGATTGCTGGAGCGTCTTGGGTTCCTATCCTTAGTTTTAGTTTTGATGTTTATTTTAGATTGCTCTTCAACTATGACAAACATGTGTAACTAAATTTCTTTTTAGCTAGAGGTGAATTCAAAGCCATGGACATATGTTTTATATGAATTGATTTCCTCCAGTTATTGTTTCATAAAGCATGAATGTGATTTACTTATCTGTTTTATAGAGAACTTATTCTTGTATGTTTATTAAGGAGGCCTACTTAGTATGCATGCAGGGATTTGATGCTAGAATATAAGGGAATTTCACCTAATCACTATGAACTTATATTTACAAGTAGTAAAGGTTACTAGTCATGATTGTGTTAAGTAAATTCTTGGCAGGAGTATCATGCAGTTCATAGTTATGAATGTCTTGTCAATGCTTATGATTTTCACATAACTTAATGATCTTTGATATGTATCTCTATCATGTTGTTCATATAGGGAACTTGATAAGAATAATTTGATTGCGTCACTGAGTCCAATTCAATGAACTTAGGAAAATCTGAGAGTTAATTTGTTCAGTTCACGGTTAATTTGGGGCATTGTCATTCGTTGTTTATAAGAATAATAACTAGAAATTGATTTGTATGCATATGTTTCATGTGTGGAGAAGAATCCTCTAGCTCGCCTTTCACCCAATTTTCACACCAAGCTTAATTTGTTTCTTCAATTTACTTGTTTTAAGTCGAAATTCATCCAAAAACCTCTCCCCTTTTTGTTTTGTGTCAGTTTAGCCTTGTTTTCAGTTTTTAAGTCTAATTTGTGTTAATTAGCATCCCTTCTAATCCCCGGCCTAGAACGATCCCTACTTGCTCATACTACAACTATCTAAAAAGGGTTTAATTTGTGTGTTAGTTTCTACCACATCAGAACTCACATCTTTCCTTACGGAAAATCGTGACGTCTTTGCATGGTCACCTTCTGACATGCCCGGCATTGATCACAAGATAACTTGCCACAAGCTACACGTCGAACCTGCTGCTAAACCAATGATCCAAAACAGAAGGCATTTCACACCCAAACGAGTGGCGATCATCGAATCGGAAATCGACAAGCTATTGGAAGTTGGATTCCTAGAAGAAGTAGCACACTCAACATGGCTTACCAACGTCATGATAGTAATAAAGAAAGTGAAGGACAAATGAAGGGTTTGCGTAGACTACACTGACCTTAACAAAGCATGCCCAAAAGATCCTTATCCAGTTCCCCGAATCGATCTACTAGTAGATTCAACTTCCGGGAATCACTTCAAGAAAACATGGATTAGGTGACAAATTTTTTTGTGGCGCATGCAAATTCATCACATTTGGATAAAATAGGTGACACTTTTTTGAAAATCATCACATTAAGATTTTCATAGGATACCAAAATATTTTGCGTCACTTATACTTTTAGATTCGTCACAAATAAATGAGCGGGAAAGTTTGCCGCCCAATGAAATGTTAATATGTGACGAAATTTAATATTCATCACATAACAAAAGAAAAAGCCACCTGACCATTCCTCACATATAACATTAAACTAAAAAAAATAAAAAAATATTGAAATTAATTATCAAAACCACCAAATTGTAAAACCTATTTCATTTTGTTCTCACCCATCCCATCTTTAGTACGCCTTCGTTCTACTCCATCGCCTTCACTCCGAGGACTAGCCATCTGGTGGTTACCAGTGACGACGACCACAACCTCTCATTCGTCTCCCTCCCTCAACCACTCGTCTGTCTGTTTTCTGTCACTATCGAAGTGCCCGGGCATTCAAGCTCTGAAATCCCCAATACAAGGGGCTTTTCTGCATTTCATTCTCCAAAACTTTGGGTATGTTCTCAATCTCTAGATCGTATCCTTTTCCCTTTAGCTTTTTCTTTAGTCTCAACTTTATGGTGCTTTTCTTAGATTTGTTCTATCACTGTAGTTTTAAGTTATTTTAGGTAGTGAATTTGGTTGAGAATCTTAGTTAGGTTTGTAATTTTTTTTCTTCGTTGCCTGGGATGATTAATCCACTTTCTAAATTTTAATTACTTTGAACTTTGATTTTTGGGAAACTACAATTTCAAAAATCCAGACATGATTATATCTCCATAATTTCTATGACAAAATGTTCGCAAAAAGATTCACATGCACTGCCTGATTAGATTATTTGTCCTGAATCATGAGGTAGATCTATAAATGTGGACATTTTGCTTAGACGGAATAGCTTCCACCTTAATGCTTCAACCATGTTTTGTGTCCTTAAATCCAAGAAAACTGACTAAACTAAAATAAACCCTCCCAGTCATTTAGCATGGGTGGTGAGATGAGGACCGGAGGAATTTTGGTCAGTTTCTGGTCCACCAATTTTAAAACAGCCACATAGCCCCAAGAAAATAGACAACAAGTGGTTTTTAGCAAGTTGCCTTTTTCACATCCAAACTTGTTTTCCCACTTTACAAATATTCATTCGAACTTTAATTTGCTATATTGAACCCCCTCACGCATTTTGTTTGACAAGCCTAAGACTTAAGTCATAAGTTGCTAAATCCCAAAAACATATAGCATCTCTAGCAGCTTTAGCAGCTTTAGCTTTACTGCATCAACACAGATCCCAAACTCTAAAGATGAAACAGACTAGTACTAGAATGTGTCTCTCATCATTTCTAGCCCATCATCATCACAAACGTTTATGTTGGAAATGTTCCCTAAAACCAATCATATGATGATACTTTACGGACATTTCACATGTTAAACTAATGTAGTTTAATATAAAGGGCAAAGATTATTGTTTTAAGCTGTCTCATATAAATGTTATATGCTTAAACAATAAGTCTAAGGAATATGTAATTGGAAGAATGTACTACAAACTACGAGAATGAAATGACATTGATATGGGACATTGTCAACCCTTCGATCATCTCAAGAACAATAGTGATGGATAGTTTTGCATTAATCAAAGAATTTACACGGTATCGACAAAATCAGGGGTGGAACCTAGTCTAGTATGAACCCTTGAGCAAATGCGAGTTTTATGGTTGGTGTGGAGCATTCAACATATGTAACCCCTTAGGAACTTAAGGCTTGAGCGAGTTCAAGTGCAAATGCCTCCTAGGGTTTCAACCCTTGTTGGAAGTTGAGTGGAACATGAAAAATGCATCGAGTGGTTGTGTGAGGAAGCACGAGGCATGCAGAAATGATGAAGGTTTCATCAAGGTTGCCAATGTGAGAACTCCTAACACATCATGGGCACTAGTGGATACGAATTCGAGTTGGAAACAATGTGAGGATGAGTGCTTGAGAAACTACTCTTGCTTGGCATACACAAAATTACGAGTTGGCTTAATTTACAAAATCTTGCTTCTTAATAATTCCCCATAATTTACAAAATCCTAGTTAACATTAGCCAGAATATTTCACAGTGCAAAGCTAAGTTAGAAGCCATAACCTAAGATTGTACGATTAACAAAATACATCCCATGCCAAAAGGCACCACATTGACACATTGCCTTTATATTTGAATTGAGACATAACACATTGATAGCTTTTGCTACTTCAATCAAAGTACCTTGTTTGAAAGCACCTACGTCACATCGTTGCCTCCGAGCAACAAAATCCTCAAGAACAGATAGTAATGCTTCCTCCTCAAATGCTTCCGATTTACGCCTCCTTCCTTTTTTCCATCTTCTATTATTGGTAAATTCTCCATTGGATCTATAGACATCTCTTGCCTAATAAGATTGTGCAGTAGGCAACAAGCGGTAATTATTCGACCTTGTGTCCTTATTGGATAGAAAGATAGACTCCTTAGTATCGCCCACCTTCCTTTTAGCAAGCCAAAACAACGTTCAATTACATTCCTTGCCTTAGAATGCTTCATGTTAAAATATTCTTCCTTATTGGAAGGTGTTCGTCCCTCCCATTTAGATAAATGATAAGGTATTCCTCTATAGGGTGCAAGGAATCCTTCACCATTTGTATAACCACCATCTACAAGGTAATAATAACCTAATAATAATAAATAATAAAAAAAAAAGGACCTATTAGTATTTGCAGTTCACAAACAAAACTAGACCTAACTTACAAATTTGAGACTAACTAATAGTCTTACCTGCTGGTACCTTTAAACCATTAGGCCTAGTAATTGCATCATGTAGCACTCTAGAGTCTGATGCGGAGCCTTCCCACTCCGGAAACACATATATGAACTACATATCCCCTGAACACACCTAACACATTAGTTGCGACTCGACCCTTTCTTGTTCGGTATCTAGATTTGTCAATATCAGGTACATGCACATCAATGTGCGTTCCATCTAATGCTCCCAAGCAATTCAATTCTAAAAAATTAAAAAAAAAATAGAAAATAAATAAATAAATAAGGCCTTTTGTTAATTTATACAAAGGGAATATCTAGTTAAAACTTAGAGAAAACTGAAAAAATTATCAATATACCTTAAAACACCGCCACCTATGATATGTAGAATCAATAGGCACATGCTGAGGGACTTTTAGTAGGATACCTTGTAATCGCAAAATTCCTTGCAATACACTATTGAAATATCTACTTATAGTCTCTCCCGACCTATAAAATATAGCACCAATACTACGATTCTTAGTATAATGTGCTAGTATTTGTAAAGTCATACACACCTGCTCCTCCAGAGACACCAAACCATCATCTTTTACCCTCCCATCTTGACGAAGTAAGTCACATAATATGCCAAATGTCCTTCCATCCATTCTCAATTCGTTGACACATTCAATATTAGTATTCCCTATTATACCATTCAGATAACACAAGCCAATATTTGATGCACGCCACAAAGTATACATAAAAAAATACAAATTATTTGATGCATGTAGCTACATGATAATTAAGCAGCCACATGCTAATTAAGCAGCTTACTTCAAACAATTACAAACCCACTTTGCTCCCACACAAATAAATGTAACTGGAATGGGTTCCAAGGGAATTTTAAAACCCAGAAAGAGAAAAAAAAAAAAAAAATAGGCATCAAGATTTAAGCCTTTGGCTCCAACCTAATAATTAAAAAAATTAGGATCAAAAGAATTAGTTACTCCCAAAGAAGAAATCTCAAAAGCAAAATGAATGGATTCCTAGTTCTTGGACCTCTAGTTACTCAGATTACCCGAAAATAGTAGAACTACAACAAAGGTAAATGCTTTCAAAGATTTACACTAGGGTGTCACTTAATGAAACCAAAAGCAAAAAGTCTAAAGATCTCTTCAAGCGTAACTTCTGCATCTTATCCAATACGAATCACGATCTACAACCCAAGTGAGAAAACAAAACCAAATGGAAGAATCTCAAACACTAAAAATTAGGCAGCAACTGATTCCAAACTGTCCAATCTCAATCTTCAAATTGACCCTAAAAATCAAAACCCTAATTTGTTCAAGTGCAGAGGTCTATTATTGAAAATTTCTCAAACCCAAAACAACTAAATCAAATAATGCTCAGTAATATCACGATCTGCAAAACAAATCGAAGAAATAAATCAAAGATTCGAAGTTTACCAGGCAAGAGGAGTAGCTAAGGGCGAGCAGGATGTAGAGATGAGGTTGAGGAGGATGAGGATGAGGGAGCAGGGCAAGCAGGGAGCGATGTGCGACAACTCTCTCTCTCGCAGGATGAGCGAGGTTCTCTCTCGCGAAGGTCTTACGAGTCCGGCCGAATTTGGGGTTCTTCGCTAAGAACTCCTAGCGAAGCCATTAATCTGAGTGAGTCCCCCCTAATCCCATTAAACCTAATCCTTGTGCAAACCAAACATGAGACTACACTAGCAATTAGTCTAGTCTAGTCCAATCCCCTCTAATCCGGTCAAACAAACGCCCCCTAATTGTATTGCTCCCACTATCATAAGCCTTGTGGTTGTCATTAAGATAAATATCATAGATAATTCATTTAAACTCTCTTTGTGTATTGCAATCATATGGAGAAAGTAATGTGTAACAATTATAGATCCATTTTTATCTTAATTAATTAACTTTAAATTGATCTGCATATCACACTTCACAATTCAAATAAACCATAATCTAACAATTATGGAGGGAAACTTTCAAGAATATGCTTCTTGAATTGACAAGGTGAGGTTTGGTAGTGGCTTTAATTTAGAGGAGGAAAGAAAAGTAACCCACTAATAAGAGTGCTGAGTTTCTACCTATGTATTCTAGGTTCAAAATTTTCTCTTTTTCTAGATTAATGTAATATTTTGAACTCTCCCTCTCCTCTTAATAAAAAATTTAAAGAAAAAAAAAAAACAACTGGGATGGGACTATGGGGTAGAGGCAATTATATGTTTATTGTGACATTGATGTGTCAAACTAGAGGAATGGAAGTATGAATATAATATGGTATGGCCAGCATTTGTCTGGTTTGGGGGGAGGTGGCTACTATATATTTCTATTTCTTGAAGAAATAAATAAACAAAACAGATGATGGTGGGAGTTCCAAGCTTGGAGGAGATCAAATTCATATCCCTGAGTGGCCCCAAATTATATGTAATAATTGGCTACATGTCAATCGAGAGAGATGGGATATGAATACGTTTTATCAAATTCAAGTTTTCTTTTTCTTTTTTCTTTTTTCTTTTTTTTTTTTTTGGTACAAAAGTAAAATTCATTACCAACAACACAAATTACAATACAAAGACTCAAAGACAAAAAAGCACAAACAAGCAAAAGTGGACCACCCACACAAACCAAAAAAGAACCCAACCAAAAGTTGAGGCTCAAAACAAAAACCAAAAAAAAAAAAAAAAAAAAAGCTAACAAAACTGAGATTTCCAGTGCGTCTCGACCAGCACAAATCCATCTCCCCAACCAAGCATCTCCTCGTCGATCTCATCATCGAACCCCAATCATCTATTCAAGCACAGCCATGAAGTTAAGAGAACCACCGATCAATGACCACGAGCAACATTGTTAATAAAGGTAGACGGCAAAAAGAAGGTGGTGGTAGCACTGAAGCTCTACTAGTATACACTTATATATATTTAAAAGGATAAACCTACTAGTATACCAAAAACTTAATTGAATTTATACATAAGCATATACCAAATATTAAGAAAATACAAAAAACTGCAAGTATGAGAAAGTCCAAATATATTAAAAAACATAAATGATCTGAATTTTTGAAATTTTTAGAATTACTTCGATTCTGAAAATTCTGAAAATTTGAATATAAATAATCCAATTCGATTCCAAAATTTAAAACGAAATTGAAAAGTTATTTCCGGTTCAATCCGTCCAAAAACATCCCTAGGCCTATATCCTTTGATTTATTTACAAGAAGCCAAGATCAGATAAATATTTTTTTTTTTTTTAACAAACAGAAAGCAGAAAATGGGTAAACAAATGCTCCTCCTTGAAATATTTCGTGACTAATTCATGAAACTTTGTGTCTATAATCGAAATCGTCAATATTATAAATCATTATATAAAGCTTTTTTCTATAAAAAATCAATAAAATATAAAAAAAAATCTAACCATGAAACTATATAAAAATGATAAACAAAATATTTCGTGACTAATTCATGAAACTTTGTGTCTATAATCGAAATCGTCAATATTATAAATCATTATATAAAGCTTTTTTCTACAAAAAATCAATAAAATATAAAAAAAATCTAACCATGAAACTATATAAAAATGATAAACAATTTTGGTAAAAGCATTACAAACTGTCAATCTATTTGTTACAAGTTATCACTAAACAACCTTAGTTTTACTTAATTTTTTTTTCTTTTCTTTTTCAAAGATGATTTTTTACACAATAATATATAATACGAATTATTTTGAATTATAAACACGAAATTATTATGTAAATCGTCTATGGAGTGTTTAGAGTATGAATCCTTCCTCAACCTTGATGAGCTAACCATTATTCAAAGAAAAATATTACTCTGAGAAAAATAAAAATAAAACAGAGTTTTGGTACCGTTTTACCCTTTATAATAATTGTTCTTACAAAATCGACCCCTAAGAATTTTAACTGACAAAACCTAAATCACACATATCCACCGTCTCTGACGCTGATCTGCAACTCTCCTTCGCCATATCTCCGGCTGATGTGCAGAAACCCTTCGCTACTCTCCCAACTTTGAATTCATCTCACGGTACTCTCTCTCTCTCTCTCTCTCTCTCTCTCTCTCTCTCTCACGGCACAGAAATATGAAATTTCTTTCAATTGCGCAAGTTAAAAAAGATGAAAGATTTAACGTAATAGCAGATGTGATTGTTCAATGAATATTTAGTTTCCATTAATCAATTTAATTCATATGCATCACTTGAAATCTCAAAGAGAGAGAATTATCGATCGCTTGATTTCTGAAACAAAAAGAAAAAAAGCTTCAAACTTGTATTGGACTTCTCTATAAAGCAGTGTTGCTGTTGGTGTTCAATCATCGTATTTTATACTTGGTATTACGTTAATTACCCTAAAAAAATTGACCCAACATGTCGAATTAGGTTCTTTTTATATATCAAGGCTTTCCCTCTTCATACCATATTGCCGATTTCCGCTGTGGATTAGGCTAGTTGGCCAGTACAGTGTGCTCCCTCCATTGAATCTGAGTTCAAATCTCTCTCCTTGTAGATTAGAGTAGTTTAAAACATAGCCGTACAAAATGTTAAAAGAAAAAAAAAATGGTTGACCCTTGTACCAGTTTGTAATCTGGGGAGGATATCATAGAATTCCCGTGCCATAATACGCCTGTAAATGATTTACAATTTCCTAGTAACAACCAAGAAGAAGCCTAAATAAGTGCAAGTGATTATTCAAAATCTTTTAATTGACTTAGATTTTTAACCCTTTTAAGCTCTCTGATTTTTACCTTGCTAACTCGAAAGGCGATTAGTGTAGGGAATTAACTCTCTCGTTATATTTTACAGAAATGCCATAGTTCTTTCACTTTATGTACACTGCATATCCAAATTATTGTATGTTAAGGTGGCTGTATGTTTTTTGGGGCAATAGACAACTGTGGAAAGAATTTGGAAATACACTGTCAGTCTTTGTTTTTTCTAGTGTGTAAGATGACTTATGCCATTGCCCTTGCCGTATGGGTCCAATGCCTAACTAGCTCCAAACTCATATGGTTGATGTGTATCCCCCGTTGGGAGGAAACAAAGCATAGGGAGACTAAAGCCACTTATAAATCACATGGTATCCAAAATATGTGAGAAATACGATTTTCCATATCATTTGAATGAGTCAAGGGACTCTTCTACATTTTGATAAATTTGTGACACCTGATTACCTGTGTTTTCCGAAGATTTTCCATAATCCGAAGATTTTCCTTGTAAGAATTTTTCGTTTGCTTAAAGCCATCAATAAGAACTTTGATGCCCATTATATTCCCATATTGTTATTTTGTAAATTAGAAAACACCTCAATTGAAGAAAGAAAATAAAAACCCTTGTCTATCCACTTGTCCTGTTCTAAATGATTCTTAGTTGTGAAATTCCTATGGAATTACGAAGTAAGTTAAGTTTTTCTCTGAAGTGTTGAGTTTTAACTATTAAGGCCTCGTTTGGCACACCGTATAAAGCACCGGATAGTACTAATTATACGGAGTCCGTTCGTATTAAATAGCCATCGGATTAAATAATCCGATCCACCTATTTTATCCGGTGACTACCCGCTTCCTTATACTCTCCAAAACCACGGGACAATTTAGTCGGGGCTCTCTCCCTCCCTCTGTTCTTCTTCTTCGTTTCCCCTTTCTCTCTTCTTCTTCCCAGCCGCTCTCTCTGCTTACAAAAACCAACCACACTCCCTCCATTTTCCCAATCAAAACTCCCCAAAATTCCAAGTAGCTTCCAAGAAACCAAAGAATCCCACAAATCCCAAAACCCAATTCCTCCGCCAGCCACCATGAACCACCACCACCAGCAAGTTCCATCCAACCACCCAGAACAAGACTCTTCTCTCCCTGCATCTTCTTCTGGCTACTGCAGGATCTCCCTCCCTCCTCTCCGCAGCTGCATCTTTCTCCGCCGTTGCATCTCTCTCAACTTCCTCCACCGCAGACTCTTCGATTCTCTCCCTACATCTTCTTCTGGCTATTGTAGGAGTTCCCTCCCTCTTCTCCGCCGCTGCATCTCTCTCTGTTTCCTCCACTGCAGACTCTTCGGCGCTCCGTCTCGGATCTCAACAAACAAAGAAACAAAGATTTGTCAATTTTTTTTCTTCCCCTTTCTTATCCGTTCAGTACCAAACACAGTATAAATAATACGGTTATTAGTCCGATACTGCACCAAACGCCCGATTAATTTAGTCAGTACTATCCGGTGGCTATTTATCCTATCCGACAGAAATAGTCAGTATAGTCCGAGCTGCCAAACAAGGCCTAAGTGTGATGTTATCAAGGGCTTAAATTTGAAAAGCCCTATCCCTTTTTTTGGGGTTTATATCTCTATTCGTATTTTGAGAATACACTATTTCATGTGAAGTTAAGCTAACCTTATTTATGTTGTTTCTTAATGTCTCTGTATTGGAACTTATTTGGCAGTTTCCAATCAGGCCTTTGATTTCTCGTGTGCATTTTTATCAGATACAGTTGTACGCTATGCTTTAACGTTTTAAGCTTGTAGGAATTCTTTCCTCTTTTTTTGTAGATCCTTTCGTGTTCATTTCTCATCCCAAACTACTGCTGATACCGATACAGTGGTATAAATAAAAATGGAGCTGACCACCATTAAAGATGCATTTGATCGTGTTACAAAGAAACAAAAGCTGTCAAGCTCTAAAGCTCAAGAAGTGTTCGATCTGATCGACAAAGAAATCAAGCAGACATTACAGAAGCTACAATCATCGAATGATCGTGAATCTCAGATTGATTGTAAGTCTGCTCTTGCTGAACTTAAAGCCAAGTTAAAAGATATAGCTCCACTCAGTCAGTTGGAAAGCACACAGAAGGAACTGAACCTAGCACTTAGCAAGTATCCAAAGATTCTGGAGAAATCCTGCATTCCTGATATATCCAAGGCTTATAGAAACATTGACTTTGATACCCACACAGTGAATGAGATAATTGGCAGCCATTTCTATCGGCAGGGCCTATTCGAAGTTGGTGACTGTTTTATAAATGAGACTGAGGAATCAGAATCTGCAGCCGTTATGAAATCTCAGTTTCAGGAATTGTTTGGGATAGTTGAAGCAATGAAACATCGGAATCTAGAGCCAGCACTGAACTGGGCCGTGACCAACTCTGATAAACTCAAACCAAATGGATCAGACCTATTACTGAAACTTCACAGTCTGCAATTTGTCGAAATAGTGCAAAACGGAAATAGAGATGGGGCTCTCCAGTATTCAAAAACTTGTCTTGCTCCCTTTGCTTCTGACCATATGGCTGAAATACAAAAGCTCATGGGGGGTCTTCTGTGGGCTGGAAGGCTTGAGCACTCCCCATACTCTCACTTATTATCACCAGCCAATTGGGACAAAGTGACGGGGGAGCTAACCAGGCAGTTCTGCAATATTCTGGGTCAGTCTTACAAGAGCCCATTGAGTGTGACAATGGAGGCAGGGATTCAGGGTTTGCCACCTCTTCTCAAGTTTATGAATGTAATGGCAGGAAAGAGACAGGAATGGCAGTCTATGAAGCAGTTACCTTTACCAGTGGAGTTAGACCGTGAGTTTCATTTCCATTCTATTTTTGTGTGTCCAGTATCAAAGGAACAATCAACAGAAGAAAATCCGCCTATGTTGATGTCATGTGGACATGTGCTCTGCAAGCAGTCGATTACGAAGATGTCAAAAAACGGTACAAAATCTTTCAAGTGTCCATACTGTCCTTCCGACGTCAATTCCGTTCAGTGTAGGCCGCTTGTTTTCTGATGCATCTGCAAAAGGAACTAGTTGCAACCGTGTTTCTCCCCACACTGGGTTCAGCTTGTAGAAACTAGTCATGCTGTGTTGTGTAGTTACGATATGTTGTTATGGTGCCGTGTCAAAAGTGTCAAAAACCGGTTTGTTTGGTTTGTTGATGCATTTGTTGTAAACAGAAAATTCCTTTTACTGGCCGGCGGTTAAAGAACTCCACTTCCCCTGGGGCTAATTTGAATGCATCATGATCTGGACCCCAAGACAAGGACATGCTGCCTCATCCGTCTGAGTAAGTTATACTGCTCCTGCTGTCTTCTGCTGGGTCATGTAAACTCTAATGTGCTCCTCAGGCTTTGGGGCCTAAGTGTTGACCCGATATTACAAAGCTGCATCATTTGGGTCATGTAAACTATAATGAGGAATATTATCAGACCGGTGTTCTAAATGGCGCATATATATATATATATATATATTAAAAAAGGATAAACCTACTAGTATACCAAAAAGTTAATTGAATTTATACACAAGTATGTACTAAATATTAAGAAAATACAAGAATTTTCTTGCATTTATGAGGAAGTTCAAAGAAATATCAAAAAATATAAATGATGTGAATTTTTAAAATTTTTAGAATTACTCCGATTCTGAAAATCCGATCCCGTTCCAAAATTTTGAAATGAGAATTGAAAGTGTTATTTCCGGTTCGATCCGTCCAAAAACACCCCTAGGCTTATATCCTTTGATTTATTTTCAAGTTACCAAGATGAAACAAATAATTTTTTTTTTTTTAACAGACAAAAAGCAGAAAAAGGGTAAACAAAAGAAAAAGGAATTAACTTGGCGTTCCTCCTTGAAATATTTCGTGAGTGATTTACAAAACTTTGTGTCTATGATCGAAACCGTTAATATTATAAAGCATTATGTAAAGCTTTTATTATCAATAAAATCTTAAAAATTTACCCATTGAACTATATACAAACAATTGGACGAATTCGATAAAAGCATTACAAAACATCTGTGACATCCCACATCGTCCAAGGGAGTGATCATTATATGTATATTCTCATCTCTACCTAGTATGAGGCCATTTGGGAGTTCACTGGCTTCGGGTTCCGTAGGAACTCCGAAGTTAAGCGAGAAGGGGGTTAGAGTAATCCCATAATGGGTGACCTACTGGGAAATTACTCGTGAGTTCCCAAAAACAAAACCGTGAGGGAATGGTAAGCCCAAAGCGGACAATATCGTGCTACCGTGGTGGAGCAGGGTTAGGAAGTGATCCGCCCCAGGCCGGGATGTGACAATTTGGTATTAGAGCCTAACCCTGGTCGCGTGTGTGCCGACGAGGACATCGGACCCCTAAGGAGGGTGGATTGTGACATCCCACATCGCCCAGGGGAGTGATCCTTATATGTATATTCTCATCTCTACCTAGCACGAGGCCTTTTGGGAGCTCACTGGCTTCGAGTTCTATGGGAACTCCGAAGTTAAGCGAGTAGCGCGTGATAGCATTCCCAGGATGGGTGACCCATCGGGAAATTCTCGTGTGAGTTCCCAAAAACAAAACCGTGAGGGCGTGGTCGAGGCAATATCATGCTACGGTAGAGTCTGGCCCGGAAAGTGGTCCCGCCCTGACTAGGATGTGACAATTTGGTATCAAAGCCTAACCCTGGTCGCGTGTGTGCCGATGAGGACGTCGGGCCCCTAAGGGGGTGGATTGTGACATCCCACATCGCCCAGGGGAGTGATCCTTATATTTATATTCTCATCTCTATCTAGCACGAGGACTTTTGGGAGCTCACTGGCTTCGGGTTCCATGGAAACTCTGAAGTTAAGCGAGTAGCGCGCGAGAGCATTCCTAAGATGGGTGACCCATCGGGAAGTTCTCGTGTGAGTTCCCAAAAACAAAACCGTGAGGGTGTGGTCGGGGTCCAAAGTGGACAATATCGTGCTGCGGTAGAATCGGGCCCAGTAAGTGGTCCCGCCCAGGGCGAGATGTGACAACGTTTATTTATTTGTTATAATTTATTGACTAAACGACTTTAGCTTTACTTGATTTTTTTTTTTCTTTTTGCAGAGATGATCTTTTTGTTCTTTTCTTTTTTACAATAATATATAATATGAATTGTTTTGGATTATAAACACGAAATTCTATTAATCGACCATGAAGTGTTTAGAGTAGAAAATATTATCCGGGGAAAAATAAAAATAAAACAGAGTTTTGGTAGCGTGTTACCCTTTACAATCATTGATCTTACAAAATCAAGCCCTAGAACTTTAACTGACAAAACCTAAATCACACATATTCGCCATCTCTTTCTCCGATCTGCAACTCTCTTTTGCCATCTCCGGCTGCTGTGCAGAAACCCTTCGCTACTACTCTCCCAACTTTGAATTCATCTCAAGGTATCTCTCTCTCTCTCTCTCTCTCTCTCTCTCTCTCTCTCTCTCACGGCACAGAAATATGAAATTTCTTTCAATTGTGCAAGTTAGAAAAGATGAAAGATTGAAGGTAATAGCAGATGTGATTGTTCAATGAATCTTTAGTTTGCGTTGATCAGTTTAATTCATATGCATCACTTGAAATCTCAAAGAGAGGGAATTATCGATCGCTTGATTTCTGAAATAAAAAGAAAAAACAAATCTTGAAGCTTGTATTGGACTTCTCTATATAGCAGTTTAGCTGTTCAATCATCGTAATACTTAGTGTTATGTTAATTACCCTAAAAAAAATTGACCCAGCATGTCGAATTTTTCGGTTCTTTTAGTATGTCAAGGCTTTCCCTTTTCATACCATATTGCTGATTTCCGCTGCGAATTAGGCTAGTTGGCAAGTACAGTGTGCTCCCTCCATTGAATCTGAGTTCAAATCTCTCTCCCTGTAGATTGGAGTAGTTTAAAACATAACTGTATAAAATATTAAAATAAAAAAATGGTTGACCCTTGAACCAGTTTGTAATCTGGGAAGGATATCTAGTATTCTCGTGCCATAATACGTCTGTAAATGATTTACAATTTCCCAGTAACAACCAAGAAGAAGTTTGATTAAGTGCAAGTGTTTAATTCTAGTCTTTTAACTGACTTAAATTTTTCACCTGTTTTACGCTCTCTGATTTTTACCTGGCTAATGCGAAAGGCGATTAGTGTAGGGAATTAACTCTCACATTATATTTTGCACAAATACCATACTTCTTTCACTTTATGTACACTGCATATCCAAATTATTGTATGTTAAGGTGGCTGTCTGTTTTTGGGGGCAATAGACAAATGTGGAAAGAATTTGGAAATGCACCGTCAATCTTTGTTTGTTCTAGTGTGTAAGATGACTTCGCCATAGCTCTTGCTGCACGGGTCCAATGCCTAACTAGCTCCAAACTCATATGGTTGATCTGTATCTCCCGTTGGGAGGAAATAAAGCATAGGGAGACTAAAGCCACTTATAAATCACATGGTATCCAAAATATGTGAGAAATACAATTTTCCATATCATTTGAATGAGTCAAGGGACTCTTCTACATTTTGGTAAATTTGTGACACCTGATTAGCTGTGTTCGCCAAAGATTTTCTTTGTAAGAATATTTCGTTTGCTTTAAGCCATCAATATGAACTTTCGCACCCATTATTCTTCCATATCGTTATTTTGTAAATTAGAAAAACACCCTAACTATAAGGTTTTTTTATTTTATTTTTTAGAAAAAACACTTGAAGAGCTCAATTGGAGAAGGAAAATAAAAACCCTCATCTATCCACTTGTCATGTTCTAAATGATTCTTAGTTGTGAAATTCCTATGGTGTTACGAAGTAAGTTAAGTTTTTCTCTAAAGTATTGAGTTTTAACTGTTTTTCTGTAAAGTGTGATGTTATCAAGGCCTTAAATGTGAAAAGCCCTATCCTTATTTTTTTTTGGTGTGTATTTCTCTATTCGTGTTTTGAGAATAAACTATTTCATGTGAAGTTAAGCTAACCTTATTTATGTTGTTTCTTAATGTCTGTGTATAGGAATGTATTTGGCAGTTTCCAATCAGGCCTTTGATTTCTCATGTGCATTTTCATAAGATATAGTTGTACACTATGCTTTAACATTTTAAGCTTATAAGAACTCTTTCCTCTTTTTTGTGCAGATCCCTTCATCTTAATTTCCCATCACAAACTACTGCTGATACCACTACAGTAGTATAAATAAAAATGGAGCTGACTGCCATTAAAGATGCATTTGATCGTGTTACAAAGAAACAAAAGCTGTCAAGCTCTAAAGCTCAAGAAATGTTCGATCTGATCGACAAAGAAATCAAGCAGACATTACAGAAGCTACAATCATCTAATGATCGTGAATCTCAGATTGATTGTAAGTCTGCATTTGCCGATCTTAAAACCAAGTTACAAGATATAGCTCCACTCAGTCAGTTGGAAAGCACGCAGAAGGAACTGAACCTAGCACTTAGCAAGTATCCAAAAATTCTGGAGAAATCATTCGTTCCTGATATATCCAAGGCTTATAGAAACATTGACTTTGATACCCACACAGTCAATGAGATAATTGGCAGCCATTTCTATCGGCAGGGCCTATTCGAAGTTGGTGATTGTTTTACAAGTGAGACTGGGGAATCAGAATCTGCATCGGCTATGAAATCTCAGTTTCAGGAATTGTTTGGGATACTTGATGCAATGAAACATCGGAATCTAGAGCCAGCACTGAACTGGGCCGTGTTTAACTCCGATAAACTCAAACCAAATGGATCAGACCTATTACTGAAACTTCACAGACTGCAATTTGTTGAATTAGTGCAAAAGGGAAATAGAGATAGAGCTCTCCAGTATTCAAAAGCTTGTCTTGCTCCTTTTGCTTCCGACCATATGGTTGAAATACAAAAGCTCATGGGGGCTCTTCTGTGGACTGGAAGGCTTGAACACTCCCCATACTCTCACTTATTATCACAAGCCAATTGGGACAAAGTGACGGGGGAGCTAACCAGGCAGTTCTGCAATATTCTGGGCCAGTCTTACAAGAGCCCGTTGAGTGTGACCATGGAGGCAGGGATTCGTGGTTTGCCACCTCTTCTCAAGTTTATGAATGTAATGGCAGGAAAGAGACAGGAATGGCAGTCTATGAAGCAGTTACCTGTACCAGTGGATTTAGACAGTGAGTTTCATTTCCATTCTATTTTTGTGTGTCCAGTATCAAAGGAACAATCAACAGAAGAAAATCCACCTATGTTGATGTCATGTGGACATGTGCTCTGCAAGCAGTCTATTACGAAGATGTCAAAGAACGGTACAAAATCTTTCAAATGTCCATACTGTCCTTCCGATGTCAATTCAGCACAGTGTAGGCCGCTTGTTTTCTGATGTATCTGCAAAAGGAACTAGTTACAACTGTGTGTCTTCCACACTGGGTAAAGCTTGTGGAAACTAGTCATGCTGTGTTGTGTAGTTAGGATGTGTGGTTATGGTGCCGTGTCAAAAGCCAGTTTGTTTGGTTTGTTGAAGCATTTGTTGTAAATGGTAAATTCTTTTTACTGGCCGGCGGTTAAAGAAATCCACTTCCCTGTGACTAATTTGAATGCATCATGATCTGGATCCCAAGACAAGGACATGCTGCCTCATCCCAAGACAAGGATGTGTGGTTATACTTCTGCTGCTATCTCCTGTTGGGAAATGTAAACTGTAGCGGGCTCCTCGGGCTTCGGCCTTAAGTGTTGATCCGATACTACAAAGGCTGTTCAATAATTTCTCACTTTTCTCTTATATGTATCTGTTTCACCAACACAACTCAGAGTAAATTTGTACTTTTAGTAATTCAATCAGGTCAGCTTTCTCCATTTCTTGTCTTAGCAAACAAATTTTAGATAGATCTTTGGATTCTTATCTTGTTTGTTGTTCCGGAAAGATAATGAGTGGCACTTTTGGCTTCTTTCCTCTTTTCTTGTTGCCTCCATGATCTGAGAAAAGTTTCATTCATCTTGGATATTTCTTATGTTTACGAGGGTTCTTTGCAAATAAGCCCTCGAACTCCATTCATAGCGAAAGACCCCCGTTTTGAAGAAAGAACCCGTGAACTATACTGTTATCACCCCGACTGTTATTTCACTAGAGAGTAACGGTTTTACTCTATAGTTTAATCCTTTAGTTGTTTCTCGCTAACACGAACAAACGAATTACGTAATCTTATGAATCCCTGTTCATGTCACACGTTGTGGTAACTAGGATACCCCCACAGTTCCACACGCACATGTAATCATACCATGGTGGTGAATTATGTAGGCAGAGTTATAGTGTTAAGCTTATATGGATATGCCTTTTGGGATATAAATTATTTTGGTGGTGCTTTTGAGATGAGCACATTTGAAAAGCAGCAGCAGCAGCAGCAATAAAAAAAGCAGCCACTCATGGAAAAAGTGCTTCCAAATTGTGCGAAATTTAAGGAAATGATGAGTTTTCCCCCTAAAAAGTGTTTCCAGTGACCAGAAGAGAACCATGGAAGAAGGAAGAGTGTGTGATTCAGAATAAATCAAAGCCCTTTTTGCAAGCTTAAGTTACTGTCACCTCCCTTCCTTTATGTAAAGATTTAGCCTTTTAAAGTGTTTGAGAACCTTTTTATTATTTTTACCTTTTTAACTTTTTACTAACGTGCAACTCAAGTCATAGTATTAGGAGTAAATATGATGGGAATGTAAGTGGTCCATGAATATAAGCATGTGATTAGTTACTTACTAGTTACTTCCAGGGGAGGGGAAGATTATTTCTTAATTATACGAAGCATGTGATTATTTCCTGGTTAAAGGTGGAGATTTGGACATCTTGATATATTTACAAGTTTTGTTTTGTGAGTCTTGTTCTCTTGGTCGTATGGTGACTAAGAATTGGATTGGATATTACAAGTGGAGAATGAATGAATGTGCTTTCACTTGGTGACCGGAGAACATTTCTGTTTGTTTTGGTAAATTAGGTTGCTCGCAAGCTTTCAATGTACAAGCTTTCAATGTTCGATTACAAAATGACATTCTCGGAGAGTGAATATCCGCAAACAAGTTATTTGAGTGAGTTTTAAATATCAAGTTGTAGCCACTTAATATTACAATTTAGTGATATTCCTCTTCATTTGTAAGTGAGAAATCTTAAGTTTGATTCTCGCCGAAAGCAAATTTGAACAACATTATTGTTAGTCTATTATGAGGCTAAACTCGCCCCTCTCCCCCATAGTATGATCATATCATTTATTCCAAAAAAAAAACACATCAAGTTGTAGGACGTTGCCAATAATAGTTGCATCACACAGATTCACACAAACCAATATATGTTATATGAAGGAGGGAAGATGGCATGTCAATTCAGAAACTTAAATGTGGTTGTGGTGATACAATCATACAAACTTATATACATACACACACACACACACTTATATATAATTTGTATTAAAGTAACGTGCATGCATCGTATCCAAACAAGTTCTCATGACCCCCATTTCATTTGTGACAATCGTGGGATCTCCATTGATTGGGAATGACCCTCCTCTCCTAACATTATGATGGAAAAGGGAACATGTGCACATCTCTCTCTTTCCTTTCCTCCTTTTGTTTTTATATTTTATGTATATTTTATTTTTGTGATACAAGTGAGAGAGGTGAATCCAAATACAAGACATCAGGTGAATGGTTAGACGTCTTATCTACTTGAGCTTGAGCTGCATGTAATAATTTCGAAATAATAAACTAACAAATGAATTGGGATTTACAAAATAGGAACTGATTTTCGCACTTCCTTTTTAATCTTTTGCACTCTTATGCTTAATTATATTTATGGATTCTCTTTTGATTAATTCAATCTAATAGCTAGAGCAAGATGGGAACGTAGAAATCACTACCCTTACAAAATAGGATAATAAATCTAGAAGTGCCCCACACATGATAAGCCAAAAAAAAAACAAAAAAAGAACAAAAGAACAAAAGCAGTCAAATTTGAACACATGCAATGTATCATCCATATCTAGTGCTAAATTCCCCTTTCATTAAATCAATCACTTGGTGTCCATTAAAAAAATCCAATTTGTTCATAGAAGGTGAACACTGATCAGGCCTAATCAAATCCCCTCAACTCTAAAATTCTTAAGCAAATGCAAAAAATACAATCGAAAAGTCCCAGAAGTATACTCTGAAACAGCATAGAATTATTGAAAAGAAAAAGAAAAAAACAATCTATATTCAAACTGTTTTGGCCCTTGGCATCAGCTGCAAAAGCATGATTGTTTGTCATGGAGTCAGTCATTTGGTGGCCAAGTTGTCTTTAAACCCACCAAAAACCACACCAACATCACACCAGCTCAGACTAACTAACAAAACCATTTCCTAACCCATACATTATCACCTGCACCTCTTTATTGATTAGACCCAACCACCATTTCCAAAAAAAGCCGAAAACAAAAACATGCATCATCGTTTAAAAAATCCATAACCCATCCCCTTCTGCTTCTTTACATAATATATATATATATATATATATATGGATTAAATAAATATCACATTATTGGGGTTTGAAGTATAAGATGTGCTAGCTTCAGTCGCATGTAAATGCTGATATAGCCGTTGATGATGATCGATCCCACTGCAGCTCTCGCCTTCATCAACGGCTAAGACGCCATGCGACTAATAAAGCACAACTCCTTGGGTTTTTGGTGGGGAATATACTGATTGATAGAGACAAAACCAAAAGAGTTACCCCCACCAACAAAACGTTCCATATAATTTTTTTCTTGTGGGGTTTTGTTCAATGTTTTTTCCTTTTTTCTCTCTTTCTCTCGACTATCACTATCACCATCCACTCCCTTCCAAAAGGGCCACGCCGTCCGTTACTGCTTGTCGCCATTATGGGCCTGGGCCCATTATTTGAAATATTTTTTTCTCATCATCATTTAATTTTTAATATCATTATATTCCTTTTTGTATTACACTTACAAAATATATCAAAAATTAATTAAACTAAAATCTGGCATTTTCGAAGCCGTGTAAGTCGCTTACTCTGTTCATCGACTTCCTCATCGTAGCCACCTTAGCCAATTTCTCAGCCGCGCGCCAAGCCGACGTCGGCGTTAGCGGCTCTTGCTTCTCCTCCGCGTGTCCATTATTGCATCCCTTCTTGCTTTGCTTCGCCTCAACCTCCACCAGCAGCTGAATCTGCCGCCGCCGCTGAAGCTCCGCCATCTCCCCCTCCAAGCCGCGGAGGAACTCCTCCGCCGATGCCGAGCACGACTGCACGAGCAACGTTCGCGCCGACGATAGCAGGTGGTACGCGCCCGAGAAGTCGCTGCTCCTCTCCACGAACCTCCGCGACTCCGCCACCGCTCTTGCCGCCAAGTGGAGGTTCCTTAGCCGCTCGATGTTTGGGTTCGACGATGACGATCGGACGGTCTGTGATCGAGGTACGAGGAGGACCAGCTCTTTTGAATACACAAGCTCATTGGACGACGGGTCCCTGTGTGTGGACCTCACGGACATCACGTTCTGGGATGAGTGGGGCCCGCCGGTGGCGGAAACCGGTACTTTTAGTTCGACTAACAACTCTCGCTCCTCTCCGGCGTAGAGATCTCCGAGTCGGATTGACCCGGATCCTAGAGCAGCGGGCCGACCCGTGAGTGAATACACAGCGGCGATCTCGGCCGGGCTTGAACCCGAAACGAAACCAAGTTGGAGACTGAGATCCTGGACCATGACGCGTAGTAAGCCTCCGAAGCACTTCGCTAGCTCGTCGTCGCAACCATCCCCGAGTGCGATGGTGTGGACAGGGATGTCGAGGTGAGGGAGGCGCGTGGAGGACACGACGGGGGAATAAGATCGCTTCTGAGTGGCTTCTGGTTGTACGGCATCCAATAGAAGCATGATACTCGCGACGGCGTTTTTCTCGCGCCGGTCTTGGATCACCTTCGCGGCCTTCTTGAGCGCGTCATTAACACACATCCCCTCGCCGACGCCGCAGAGCGCGTCCACAATCCGACGCGCCGAACGACGACCAGCAGAGGTCATTCGCCGGAGAGGTAGCAGCCTCTTCGAAGTGGAGGAATACGCGACGATTGAGAGACGGTCGGTGTCGCGGAGTGACGAAACGACAAGTCGCATCGCGCGCTTCATCATCTGAATCTTCGCATTGCTCGCACTTACGCTCACGTCCACCACCGTCACCAAGTCAATCGGAGCTCGACGCTCTAAAGACGCCGTCTTGGACTCATTGGTTTGCGGTGCTTTGAGCTTCAGAACCACCGCGTGCGTCTCATAACTCCTCCCGATAGCCACAACCGCCGATTCCGGCAACAGACTGACCTCCACATTCTTAACATTCCGGTCAGCCGAGGCAAAACGCGATTGAGGCTTGGAACTCGTATTCACAAAGAAACCCTGGAATTCAACGGCCTCGTTTTCGTCGTCGTTCTCTTCTGGTATTGGGTTGAAGCGGGAACCGGAAGTTGGGGACGAAAGCGGCTCATCGTCATTGTAAACTCTCAGAGGCTTGGTCTTGACGTCTCTGGGCTTCTTGGGCGATGAAATGGGCGGCGGTTTGTGTTGGGCTTGTGGTTTGTGGACGGAGATTAACGGCAGCTCCTTCCAGGCGGTACTGCAGACGGGGCACAGGAGGAGGCTGTTCTTCTTGACGTGGGCGGAGATGCAGGCGAAGTGGAAGGAATGGGAGCACTCCGCCGTAAAAATGGCGGTGCCCTGACCGCTTTTCACACTCTGTAAGCAGATTCCGCATCTACTCTGCAAAAAGAAGGAAAAAGAATCGTCACTATAATGTTTTTGGTACTAAAAGTTGAATTTTTTTTCCTCTGTTTTTTTTTTTTTTAATAAAAAAAAAAAAGGAAATTATGAAAAGGGGATTGTGGAAAAAGCAGCTTACTTTGGAGAGGCGTAGGGTGGACTTGAGGAGGGAGAAGCTGGAGGGGGATTTTGGGGACGATGGGTTGGAGCGCTGGAAGTGGAAAAGCAGTCTAGGGCTGTAGCTGCTGGCTTTTTTGGGGGTTGTGGCGGCGGAGGAGGCGTTGCATTGGAGTTTTGGGGAGTTGGGTAGCGAGGAAGTGGGGGTGTTGGTGGCGGTGGTTCGGCAGCGGAGGCCGGGGCTGGAGACTACAGATTGAGCTTGGGATTGAGATTGGAGGCGTGTGGTTGAAGTGATGGAAAAGAATCCAAATTTGGAGTTGATTCTGGGGCTCTGCTGATTGTCGTTGTTGTAATGTTGCTGCTGCTTCTCAATAAGCACTTTTGAGTTTCTGTCTTTGGTGATGGATGTGCAGAAGGCCCTTCGCCAGCCAGTCACCATTTTCGAGCCTCTCTCGAAATCTGCTTCTCGAATAAGCACTTGTGGAGAAAGAAAAAGGGGGGTTTGATTTGGAAAGGAGTGGGATTTAGGAAGAAGCAGATGGGCTTGTCACCTTGGTCTTTCGCATGTTTCCATTTCCCTTATTACTCTGCAGCCTCTGAGTAAGAAGTACTTTTGCTTCTGCTTTTCTTACTGCATCAATTGCTCTGCGTTCTCCTTTGTGCTTTCTCTTTCTTTCAGAACACAAAACAGCAATCGGAAAGTCTTTCGCTGCTCTTGCCAAAATTCAATGCTCTCTCTTTCTCTCCAATGTTTCTCTCTCTAGAACTCTTTCTCTCTCTGGGCCTCTACGGCTCTACCTATAGGATGATAGATCTAGGATATAATGCCAATATACAACAGAGGCATCCTTTCCCTTCCATTATTATCAACATTTATTTATGATATTTATACTTTAATTGGGAAAAAAAATTAGAAGATTGATGCCATTGGGATTAACATTTTTAATTAGGTGACCGGCAAGTGGAGGTTGTTTTTAATTTTACCTTTCTAGTAACATGTCAACGGGACCCGCTCTTGGAATTGAGGCATCACTGCCCCCATTTCCATGTTTGGACCGGACACCGACCTCTGCTGCACGCACATAACGATGAAGTAGGCCACGTTTTGAACCGAATAGTAACTTTGGTATACCGTGTAAATCATGTTTTTCAACTGTTAAATCTTTTACGTTTTGGCTTTGTTAATATACCGAAAATTTTAGTCATTAAATCATTAATCAACAGTCTAACTATCAGGATGTAATGACTAATAAGTTAAGATCTTGAAAATACACCGAAGTATAGTACAATTTCGGACCTCTTACAGTACCATATATTTTTTCCTACTCTTGTACACCCTTTTACCTTTACTTGACAAAGCAAAATACAAAATTTCCAAATTGGTGATTCCTTTTGAAACGACTTGTTATTGCCATGGCCCATGAATTGGTTATTACTCAACACAGTGAGGTTGGTGTTACTGCAGTGTGCAGAGAGTCACAGGCTAGGAGGATGACCCCAAAAAGCTTTGATCCCTCACTCTCTGCTCCTATCCGTTCCAGTGTGGGGTCCATTCCGTTTGAGAAAAATAATGCCCATATTGAATGCGGATGAGATTCATTCTAGAAGTTTGTATTTGAAGATTGCGGACTGAAAGATCTGGATTGTTCAAGTTTTTAGAATTTTTATCAAGTGAGAGAATGTAATGAGCTAATAAGAATCGTATGATTGAAATTGAATCATTCGAATTTTTTAGTCCATGATTTTTTAATACAAAGATCCGAAGTTGATCTTTATACTATTGGGATTTAGATCCTCTCCTGAGCTAATGGAGAGGCTGCTCTTGATCAATCATCGTGGACCGTTGGATTTCTATCCAACGGCTACAAACAGGAAATCTTTTTAAAGTTATAATAATTGTAACCGTTGGATAAAAATCTAACGATTCACGATGATTGGTCAGGAGGATCCTCTCTATTAGCTCAGGAGAGGATCCAAATCCATATTATTGAATGGTTGGAATCATTGACCGGAGGGCTTTAATGGTCATTTCGCTGACTGATTTGTGATTGTGTATTATTATTGCTGCATCGATCCCTAGGAATCCAAAATCCCAGAGAAGCTACAGACAGAGAATCAAGCAAATCCTAGCCCCATGAAATTTCAATGGCACTGTTGCCTATATTATTTGACTCCATTATTTGTCTTATTTTTAGGTTTTACAAGAGGGATTTGGATCCTCTCCTAAGCTAATAGAGAGGATCCTCCTCATCAATCATTTTTTGCCGTTGAATTTTTATTCAACGGTTATAATCATTATAACTTTAAAGGGACCCTCCTGTTTGTAGCCGTTGGATAAAAATCCAACGGTCAATGATGATTGATGAGGAGGATCCTCTCCATTAGCTCAGGAGATAATCCAAGTCCTTTAGCCTTCTATAGTTGATCGGAAAAGTTAATCTTCAATTTAACTCAGCTCCATCAAACTCGCACTAGAGTTATAGAAATCGAACTCATACCAGATCGGGTTAAAAAAATCGAACTCGCTCAAGTTATTGTGAATGACATTAGCATCCTATCCAGTGTTTAAAATCTCGGAAACGTAATTCATTAGCAAAGAAAATATGTTAATTAGGATGAAATGGTCATATTTGGGATGCTAATGAGCTTACTAAATTGCCTATAAGTTTTGATAGGTTGACCGTAGCATAACCAAAACCTAAATCATTAAATAAATTTGATCTAATTGAACATGTATTTAAGTATGGCAACCCAGTTTTTCATTGGCCATAACAATTTAGAAAGCAAGCTAGGTGCCTACTTTTGCCAAAATAATTATCTAATTATTGAGAAAGCTATGAACTAACTTTGTTTATGAAAAACTTAGGCACGCCATTAATGCGATAAAGGTTTCTGAACCATATAAATTATATGCAAGCAGCAGCTTTTGTTGAATCTGGTGGCAAACCTATCATCCATAGATTTTTGGAATGGCCCTAAAATATGATGGTCAACACATTTTTTTTTTTCATGAAATCAATAATTAGTTTGGGTAGAAAATATTAATGTCTCATGTTTTGGTGCTCGTTTGTATGTGCTTTTAAAATGACTTAAAACATTTTTAGAAAAAATGTGTTTAGGTTTCAAAAGCACTTTAAGTGCTTTCTACAAGAAGCACCAGTTATATGCTTCTTCCAGAAAGCATTTTAAGTGTTTTTTCAGGATTTATTGACATTTTTACTAAGGATTGTTTTCAAAAATATTTACACCAAAAGCGTTTTTAGTCATTTTAAAAGCACATCAAAATGAGCTCTTGGTTTTTTTGGTTAATGATCTCTCAAATTTTCAATCTTAAAGTACAAGTAAAAGAGTTTATTTGTACGAATAGGACAGCATAACTTATACTTTGGAGATGCTATCAACCTTCTTATTTGTGTGTTGTACGATAATCAAAATCGTCTATATTTAAGCACCGTTTAAGTTTATTGTTTAAAGAGGAAGAAAGTGAGGGTTTCACCATAAATATAATTAGCAATATGGAAAGTAGCCAACCTTTTTTTTTTTAACTCTTGCATGGTTTGGTCTCTCGTCATGTGTGGCGAATTCTCAATGCTAACACGTAGGCAACACAAATTAAGTGAATTTTCAATCGTAACAAGTGAGTAACACAAATTGAATGACGTGAAGCACGTGTGAATTTTCGATCAACATTGTTAAAATTTTAGTGCTAATTGACTATTATGGTTCGTCTATTTATTTAGTAATATTAAAAATGACTATTTCAAATTAATTTATTTTTTATAAAACTGATCGTTAATGAGTAACTTTAATTAATTTATTTTTCCGTATTGTCAACTGATCTCGTATAACATTATATAATAAATTAGAGAATGGAGAAAGTCAACAGAAAGATTGCTAGAATTCCCCCACTGGAAATTACTCATCTAGATCACCATTTAATTGAAGATTTTATGGATAAAAAAATAATTCAAGAAGTTCATAAATATTTTTAAGTTAAAATGTTCATAAAATCGGCATTTAGTACTATGGTCTGATGATAATCCTCTTACTTGTAATTGAGAGGTCTTAGTTCGAATCACGTGAATGACGAATTCGATACCAAATTAGGTTGCCCATGTGATTTAGCCAAACTCTCCATCTCCTGAATATAAAATATATCGTTGTACTTAAAAAAAAAAATTATAACATTAAATCAGGATAATCTATATAGTTTTTTTAGAAGTTACATTAACAAAAAAAATTATTCTAAATTTATTTTTTATAATCTCGGATTAAGAATTTAATCTAAAAAAATTAGAACATGAAAACTTTTTTTGAGTCAAAATTTAAATTTTCTGTGTTAAAAATTTTAAATATTAATTCACGCGTCGGAGAGGTTGTTACAGTAACTTTATGAAATAATTCAACCTTTTTCAGCTAAGCTGAAGGACAAGTGAAGTACCCTTCTCAAAAAGAGCAACCGCGGAGGGGCTTTGATTTTGACTAATCACAGCGTGTTTTACAGACGACTGACATTCACGTGCCCTATCCAATCACAAACGCCGTTATCTACTCGTTAACCCTCTCCCAATTGGGAAACCGGGTTAGCTGGACGGCGTTAGTCAACTTCCTCACAAGTCACAAATCCACATTTTGGTCCTCTTTAATTTTACCTCGGAAGTTGGAAATCGCTCAGTCATCATTAACGTCACGGTTAAAACTTGTGCACCGGCTCGACGACGTACTTAACAACAAATAATTAGGAGTTAGCAATTGTTTAACTTTAACCTTCTCGTTAATTGGTACAAACCTAAAAGTCACTTTATCTCGCGGTTCACGCTGTTTTTTTTCTTCCTTTTATCCTATTTTTGTAGTCAGAGCTTTATAAATTTTACCGGCCACCGGCTACAGTGGACGGTTCAGTAAGTTACAAATTTATTTTTTTTAATATATTTTTGTTTGGGGGCAAGAACGACAAGAAGGGATTTATATATGTGCCATGTGGCACGTGATTCCTCCCTACGAACAAGCCTAGGCTTTGGTTACCTGTCAGGGGTGACTAGCGATTCTGGTCTCACTTCTCAAGGTTGAGGAAGCATAATATAATAATTAAACCAAGAATCCTAGTTGTTTCTTTTTTTATTTGAGCGTTGCTAAATCCACATCATTGTCTTATTATTATTTTTTTTTAATAAAAAAATAAAATGCATTAAAGAGAAGAACCCCTTACATAGCCATAGGCATTACAATCGAAAAGAAAAACCAATTTTGCTTCATTGGGAGACAAGCATCCCAAATACAAAGCTCCTTTCTCTTCAGCCCAACAGACGCTATGGCATCCGCAACAAAGTTTGCTTCCCTAAAGATATGCCTCCACTTGATATCCTGGAAATTTGTAGCACACCACCTGATGTCTTCAATGATGGATCTTAAGTTTCAACGCACATCACAAGCACCATGAACTGCATTAATGACAAGCTTTGAGTCACCTTCCACAAACGCGTATTTCAAGTTCCTCCTCCTAGCCCAGATCAACGCTTCACGTAAAGCTAGAGCCTCGGCAACATTGATGGTCACAGAGCCTAGGTTCATTGCTCTAACAAGGATAGGTTTGCTATCCTAGTTTCTAATAACGAAGCCTTTGGCCACCACAGAGTTTGAAACTGAACCATCAAAGTTAATTTTAATGTAAGGGGACATTGGGCATTGCCACTTAATCAAGTTTTCTTCTGCAACTGCTTCTGCTTCCTCTAAGTGACCAGAATTTTCCTTGAAATAATCATTAACCGTAGTCATGGCTCGAGTAAAAGATATGTAATGAAAGGGATTTTCATTCTTGAAAATACTAGCATTTCTATCATTCCAAATTTGCTAGCAAATTACAAGAGCTTTGCTTAAACTACTCACTGTATTCTTATCATGTTGTGTCAAGCCACCTAACCATTCACTTACCTTGAGGTTACTGTCAAAATTTGATAATAAACTACCATCTGAGCAGTTCCAAACCTGTTTAGCATATGAGCAATAGAGAAAAAGGTGATCCTGATCCTCCTCATGGCTATTACACAACGAACATTGGGTACTTATATTTGCTATAAACTTGCTAAGTCTCTTTCTAGTTTATAATTTACCCTTAACAAGACTCCAGGCGAACAACGTAATCTTTGGCGCTACTACTTGCTTCCATATCTTATTCAAAAGCTTTTGCGTTGAAGAGGAACCTGAGTCCTCCATTTGGAGTCAAGTTGCTGATTTAACTTTTGCCATTGTTACTTGGGCCCTAAACAATAGTGTCCATGGAGGCAGTGAGAGGGAAAAGGATGTCACATATTTTGTTCACAATGTCACTATCCAATACATGGCTTAGTTTGTTTCTATCTCATTGACCGTTAACTATCAGGAACCTTGATATCCCATTGGATATGATGCGTTTGGTTTTCTGGTATGAGGTGAAAAAGGGGGTAAAGAAAAACCCAGCTGTGGGTCCAGAACAAAATGTCTCTGCCATCATCGACTACCCAACTCATACCCTTTGAGATAATATCCCTGGAGCCTAAAATTCCTTTCCAAGCAGTCGAATGGTTTTGCTTTGTTCTAGTCTCCATAAAAGAATCACTTCTAAGATATTTCCTTCTAACTATAAAGACACCCAACTTGTTTAGGTCTATAAACACTCTTCCACCTCGCTGTATTACATTTACGAGCATTATCCTAGAAAAACTGTCTGCGATCTTTATTCAATTGACTGGATAGTTTATGAGGACACTTGAAGCAAGACATTATGTGATTAGGCATACCTATAAGGTTTGATTGGATCATAATGAGTCTTCCAACCTTACACAAAGTATTTGCTTTCCAACCTGCCAGTTTTTGCTTAACCATCCTAATAAGCTCACTTCCATTCATAGGGTCTTTCCAAAACACAATATTATGAATGCCAAGGTATTTACCAATAATAGTTTTATGCGGGATTTGAAGAATAGTAACTAAATCAATTTTAACCTGGTTACTTGTATTAGAAGAGAAGTATAGGGAAGATTTATTGAAATTTATTTGTTGTTCTGAAGCATTTGCAAACTTATTTAAGACCTCAAGAACTTTCCTAGCACCCTTAGTAGTTGCTTTTGCAAAAATAAGACAGTCATCTGCAAAGATTAAATTTGAGACTTTATAGCCAGAAAGGAAGGTGAGCAAACCAATATAGGATTTTGGGGTAATTGCTAAATCATTTAAGCTTCTAATTAAAGGTTCTATGCAAAGAATGAAAATATAGGGAGATAGAGGGTCACTTTGTCTAATGCCCATACTTGCATTAAAATATCCATGGGATTCACCATTAATATTAACTGAGAACGAAGTAGAAGTAATGCATTCCATAATTAAGCTGATCCACCTTTGACAGAAACCAAACTTTTCTAAAACACACTTGATATAATCCCAATTAAGCAAATCCTTAGCCTTTTCCAAGTCATGTTTAATGGCTAGATCTCCCGTCCTACCCTTCTTCCTATTAAAACTTGTAAATAATTCATGAGTGATGAGTATATTATCTTGTATAGATCTCCCCGGTGCAAAAGCTCCCTAGTTATGTGAGATGCATAAATGAAGAAGGGATTTCAATTTGGTAATCATAACTTTTGTGATAATTTTGTAGCTAACATTGCAAATACATTGGACGACAATTATTGACCATCTTTGGGTTTTCCACCTTCGAGATTAAAGCAATGTTTGTATGGTTAATTAGCTTAAGGCTAGTATTATTTGCAAAAATAAAAAATAAAAAAAATATTTTACCATGTTGCACACTGAGGGTTCAACCAACTCTCAACACTCCTAATAAAAGCTGGCATAGATACCATCCGATCCCGGGGCTTTAGAGCACCAATACTCTTGACAGCATTCCAAATCTCATCATTTGAAGGAATAACAATTAACATGATAATTTGATCATTTGATATACACATATCAATAACTTGAGAGGCCAAACTAAGCTGGTCATTGGTAGGATTGTGATAGTTAGTGAACTGCATTTTAAACTCATGCATAAACATTTGCTCCATGCCCTATTCTCTAGCCCACCAAAGGCAATTACTGTGACGACCCGTCCCTACTTTTCAATGTGATTTCTTTTATGTTGATGTGAGTTGACTATTTTACACTTTTTGAACAAAAGTGGAATCTAACGTGGATATGGTTTTCGACTTTCAATTTCATTTTCTTGGTTTCATACTTGATTAGTACTTGTCATCACGAACGCGTAGACATGAGTTAGACCCAAATCGAATTTGTAACGAAAAAGTTATGCTCCGATAAAGTACGTTAATTATGGGTATTTTTGTACACATTCGTACAAAATATCAGTGTCGGAAACACTGTTAAGGATACAGATTTTGTACATTTAAAATGGTACAAAATCTGAAAATCCATCCATCCATCCAATCTCATTCCTCAAAAAAGGGATTCGTGTCCCCCTATCTCATCCACCAATCAACCTTTTGCTTTTTCCTTGAATCCCTCCTTACCACCCAATCAATTGTTTTCCCTCTCTCACTCAACCAATCAGAAATGCTCTCATTTATATCCCACCAATCACAACTCAAACCTCACACTCTCTCCCCCAAGGTCTATCTCTCACATTCTCTCTGCAACTCTCTCTAACGACGTCCAAACCTTATAAACGTGACCTGCAACCTACACCTTTGAACTCCTCTCAACCCCACGAACACAACCGTGTAACCAGATCACGATTTGGTTGAGGTTTGACTCACCAACTCGAAAGGTCCGACTAGGTGAGTTTTGGGTCGACGATTTTCAGATCGAGTCACGGCGTTTTAGGACTTGGGGAAGCTCCTACTCAACTCCCTAAGGGTCCTAGTCAAGGTTTGAGGAAGAGTTGACGTGAAACAACCCGGTTTCAAGAAGTTGAGTTTTTGGCTGAACCTTTCGAGGCATTTACAGGCCACTTCCCGTTCATTTTTGGACTTCCAAAAAGTACAATCGTGTTCTACTCTTAAAGAGCTTCATTTCCATATAAATCCCATAAAAAATGGTTGAGAATTGCACAAGTTATGAAGCTTTGAAATCTTACCCAGAAACTGGCAAAAATTTCCTGATATCGGCGAGTTCAGACGATGGCGATCAGTGAGGACCACCGGAGAAGACGACAGAATATTCCCATCAATGTTGACAGAATATTCTAACGACGTCAAGTAACACCGTTAAACTCTGTTAGTTATTTAACGGAATATTCTGTCAAACTGACAGAATATTCCTGACAGAAGTCAGGGCCTTGCCTATGCGTGGTGAGGCATATGGCCTTGCCTTAGCCGACGCATAGCTGCGCGTCCAGCCTCCGATTGATGTTCTGTCAATTTGTGTAGGTCTGTGACATCGAGTAGATCGATTTCGTATATTCAAACCCTATGTTTGAGCAATCTACGGAGGTTTTATTTAAGTTTCCATTGATGTGTTATTAAACTAATTAAAATAGTAATTTCACATTTAGGGGAAACGTATCCCGAGGGCGTACGGGTCAAGTAAGGCTCGAAGGCTTCGTTTCGACTACGTAACTATGAATGGGCAGTTTGTTTTTATACCTATATATAGGTATAGTTTCCATAAATGCGTATTTACTTCATTTTTACGCTTATATTGCCAAGCATTGTTATTGTGATAAATGCTGATATATGGTTGGGATATTACTGTTATGACATTCATACATATTTGTACATGCTCATCTTGTTGCACCTCAGTGTTAGTACTCCGCCTAGGACCAGGGCCAGTCCTTCACGTGTATGTTCACATCCGCACTATTGGCTTGCCTTGGATCCAAGTTAGGTGATAGTTTTGTCGTACAGATTGCATTAGGCAATTTCGACTCGTATGTGACAGCGCCTTGACCCTGAACACGTGATTATAGTAATAAAGCGTATTGATTACACCCAGTCTTGTAGTACAAGTTGCATTATGCAACTCTGACTCATGTGCTAGCATAGATAGATGAGCAATTGATCATACTTGATTATCATGATTATATTACTGTGGCATTTGATATATCGTGACTTGACATATTTTTGGTTATATTACTGTTGTATTGTTGTTTACATACTTATGTAGTATGTTTTATGTAAACTATACGTGTTTTACAGCGATGGGTTACTATGCTCGAAAATAAAGGTTTTCTCATAAATGTTGTTTTGTTGACCCACTCAACCTTGTTTTTCGCCCCTCCAGGTTTAGTATCTGTGCTTATGTGTAAACAAGGATTCTGGCAAATCTTAGGAGATGGTTATCTTCAGTGGTATAACCCTCATCCTATTTACTATATTGTCTTATGCTTTGACATCACGTGTGAAATGGGTTCAATCCCACTCACATGCGCACTTTTTTTATTAGGCACTTTTAGGTTTAAATTTATTCATATCTTTTTTCCACTACACTACACTTTATGGCTTCGTCACCTTCTAGGTGTCGGCCATCACAACTTGATTCGGAGTTTAAGGGGACATTCTGGGTCAGGGTGTGTCAATTACCATCCCTAATCCTGTTGATTTCATTGCGCTTCTTCCTTATCGTGCCACTCAGTTGGAAAAATCTTGTATTTTTATCTCCATATTTTAGCCAGTTAGCTTTAGCTTTTTGAGCCCACATTACCTCTTCCTCCTTAAGAACTTGAGTAAGTTGCTCATTTATATAAGCCTCTAATTGGATTTTATCAAGATGAGTATTTGTAACATTTGAATTGTTATTAAAAGACATAATTTCCTACTAAACTCGGTCAAGATCATTTAAAATCTTTTCTTTTCTTTCTTTGATCGAACCAAAAATCACACAGTTCCAATTTTTAACAAGGAAGGAGATCTTACCTAAGTAGCCCCTAAAATGATCTATAGGAGACATCCCCTCACTACAACTCCAAGCACCCTTCACAAAACTTTTAAAGTCCGATGTAAGTTCCACATGGCCTCAAACTTGAAAGCCCTCCTTTGTTGCCTAGTTTGAGAGCCAACAGTGTCTAATAAAATAGGACTATAATCTGAACCCAAGATAGGATGATTATGGAGGGAGTTGTTAGGGTGCATTTCAAGGCAGTAGGAATTAGCAACCACTATATCCAATCTCTCAAAAATAAGCGTTTCATCCTTGTGTTTATCTGTCCAAGTAAAAGGAACACCCGGAAGCTTGTAAGGAAATAAGGCCATCATTGTTTAAGAAATTCACAAACTTTGTCATATAAATATTTCGACTCTGATTTCCACCCCATTTTTCCTGAATACTAGTAATACAATTAAAATCACCTAGAACCATCCAGGGTTTATTAACGGGGTTAAGACCTAATACCTCATCCCACATGTTCTCTTGAAGAGACTTATGGGGATAGACATAAACAAAAGTAGCAAAAAAAAACAATGTTCAAGCACACATCTTTGACTAAAGCGTGAATAAATCTAAAAGAGATAGAAAACATAGTAACATTCATCATGCCAGAGTTCCAACAAATATAGACTCCCCCGGATCTCCCTTCAGGGTTACAACCAAAAAACTAATCAAAACACCTACTAAAACAACTAACAGGGGGCCTTTTCTACATCAAATTTAGTTTCAAACAAAAGAAATTTAATTTAGCCAAACTACAAAGATAACTAAAATTAATCTTGAACTTTGGTCTTCCCATACCCCTGCAGTTCCACACAATTCTTTTCATCAATCTAGCTCGTCAAGGTACGCAGATGGTCCAACCTCATCGACATTTTCCTCTCGGACGCGTTTCCTCGGACTCAGTATTCCCATAATTGGCCTAGCACTTGTTGAAGTTCCTTTAGCCACAAGTATCGCAGCCACAAAACTCTCAGAGTTCTCCCTAGCCTCAATATCACCACTTCCCACATTTGACATCACAAAATCCTGATTTTGTTCCAAAATACACATGACATCAACGAAATTTATTTTGCCTAAGCTAAGATCACTAGCGTAATAAGACTCAAACTTAGGATTTAAATCAGATAGATCATCAAACACAGCATAATCGGGCAAGACCCAATCATTAAGGAAATTAACAACTAGTCGAAATTTGAATCTATAAATGCCCCAATAATCTAAAAACCCTACACTTACCTGCTGATCATGTTCATTTGCTTTCCCAGGTTTCCTCCAATCCTGCACCAAGTCCGTCTTAGCCACCTATTTTGGCTTCGGGCTAGTAACCACCTCTTTATACGATCTATCTTCCCTAAAACTATCACCCGATTTTCTCTTATCCCATTTTCTCCTCCACCTTGGAATCACTGAAGTCTATCCCTCCTCATCCGGGCCCTCATCCTCCACTCGCTTTCCAGATTCCTCATACTTAGTAAAATCCTTCTCCACAGTTGTAGCATTAGGAAAGCAAAGCATCACATCCTTCTGTAAGCAGGCTTTGACATCCTCATCCACAATCACATCCTCCGGGTAGACAAACAGCTCATCCTCAAAAACTTTATCAATCATAAAGCAGCCACCGTCCACTTCTACTTCTAAACACACATGTCTTTTAATCATTCTTCTTCTGCAACAGAAATAAACCTTAAAAAAAAAAAAAAAAAAAAAAAAATTCATAGATAATCAGGATTGGACAATCCTCATCATGGTTGACAATGAGCACGCATTTAAGGGGGAAACGCAAATCCACCTGTAACAGAACTTTTACAAACAGGTCATTCAATCCCAGCGTCACTTCATCCACTTTAATCACTCGTCCAATAGGTTGAGTAATATCCTTGATAATCTTTTCCTCTTTATATTGCACCGTGAGCCAAAGTAAACACTCTCACACAACCAACATAGTAATGACATCAGTATCCTTAAAGCTTGTTGTCCACCTTTCAAGATGGAAGATTTGGCCACACACATACCACGACCTATTTGTTATGACAAATTTTAGATCATCTTCATTAATAAACTCGACAGAAAACCATTTTCTACCGAAGTGATCTAGATAAAATATGCTCTTCACCTCATTCTTCCATAAGAGTCCTAGCTTCCACTTGATCAAGCGAGCGTCAAGTTGTTGACCAAACATCTTCCCTATAAATACCCTAGAAAGTATATGCTCAACATTGATGGATGAGCAAAGGTGGGTATTAACCCTAGTCACACCACGTTCCATAGTGAAAGTGCTCATAGCTTTTTCGACAACCATTAGGTCATGCCTAGGCTGAGGAACAGAAAAAGGGTTCTACCAACTCGGGATATAACCCTCCGAGTAAATTCTAGGCCTACGGGCATTGTTAGAAGAGGAAGCAGCAAGCTGCGGGTATGTCATTGTGAAAGCACTAGGAAAGGAAAAGATCAGAACCAAGGAGTTTTGTGGGGAGAACAAACACCCCAAAGGTTGAAATATATAAAGCCACTTAAGGGGAAACCAACTATTAAACCCTACTAACACAATGAAACTAAACAAGCTAAATAAAGCTAGAAGACCTACAACATAGGTCATAATTACAAAAAAACACCAAAACCTAGGAAAGAAATCCACGTGCAAGACATCATGACCAAAACACTCCAAGGTAATCAGTCTAGCTCCAATCAAAATAAATGAGTCTGAGCTTGGAAAGACCAACCATCTCCATGGAGAACAGACCCTAAGGGAAGTTAAACCATCCTAACACCCCAAGTAAAGCCAGTAACGATTTAAAAACTCTCAAACAATTCAAGCGCAGGGCAACAAGTTTTCCAGAGCACATCACACAAAGAGTCACCAAAAATCACAAGCCAAAAAAAGCAAATACCAAAAACACAGCCAATCACACAGACCAATTAAAAAGTGGAAAACACAACAAGCAATACTTAACTAAGTCGAGAAGCCTAAAAACCCTAACAAATCATACCACTTCACCAGACACCACCGAACCCTTTTAACCCTTAGGAAACGAGAATACCTTAGTTCAAAGGTCTCCTTGGGGTTCTTTCCCCACTCCACTAGTACCCAATTATCAATCCATCCTACCCTATTCAAGTCATGATTAACTTTTTCCCAATTATCAAGCATCCAATTAGGTTTTCTAGGAACTCACCCAATACATAATCATCAAATCTCACCTTACCCCAAAGCCACTCAACTTCCTGCCAGTTGATCATAACCGACGGTGTATCCTGGATATTAGCGCGATAGCGCCCACAACGCCTCGCACCCAGAAACCCTATAGCCCCCATTCTTGTATTTTTTTTCGTTCATATTATAATCTCATCTACTATAAAAATAAAAATGAAATGATATTTATCCACCGTTGTGATTCCAAAAATAACCTCGAACTAGTCCCATTCTTCTGCAACAATTTTTTCTCTCCCTGTTACCTCCCATGCTTCTTTTCAATTGAACATTTGTTGCCTAATTTCTGATTGCAAATTTGCTCTATGGTATGAGACTTTAAATCAATGTAGCACCAAAATTTTCTATGTCAAATTCCCTATCAAAGTGTAAAAAACCTAAAAATCACAAGACTCGAAGAACAACGTCATTAGCAAGAAGGCACCCAACACTGGCATCAAGAAGGATGAGAAAGTTGTAAAAAATCATGTTGACCAACCTATGTTCAAGAACCGGACCGAATCGCTCGTACCAGTTCCAATTTCAATTTTCATCTTCGTAGAACCGCAGTAACCAAACCAAACCTTTTTTTTTTTTTTTTTTTTTTTTTTAAATATCTAATTCACTTAGTCCATTTTATATATAGACCCAAGCCTAAAAGCCATAACTAAACCCTAATGTTGAAAGCTGGTATTATTGTTTTTTTTTCCTCATCTCTTCCTCCCTTCTTTTTTTGCACCGCAACACTTTCCCAATTTTTTTCAGTCTTTTTCTTCATTTTTTTTTTCTTCAATTTTTCTCCTCATTTTTTTTTTCTTCTTATAATACCCCAAACAAAGTTTTTTTTTTTTTTTTTTATCCAATAAGTTGTGCTTGATGTTTTCTAATGGTTTACCAATATTAGAATTTATTTTATTTTATTTAAGAGTGTTGCGTGATGTAGTATTGTTAGTCATTAGTTGAATATATACTTCTTGCTGGCACTTATTTGTGTATTTATGGCATGCTTTAGCTTGGTATTAGGGTAGAGTAAAACTAGCTAGGTCATGCAGTATAAGACTGCTACAACTTGTCAACAACAAAGTTGATCAGCAAAGTATCCTATACATGTTCCATAGTAGGAGAGTCTTTCTACATGGGCCTCTCTGCTCCTTCGGTGGTTGCAACCTCAGGAGTTTCGTTACTCACTCCTGAAGTAGCGTCAGTGGTGTCGGGGGTTGGTTGTTGCCGACCTATGCGAAAGAGACATCTGTAGCTGGGCCACCATCAGCTGCCTGGGCAAGGCTAGCATTGAAAAATCTTTCTTTGGCGTTCATCGTTCAGGGGTAGAGTGATCTAGTCAAGAGGTTCTTGAATTCAACTTTCAATAAAAGCAACAATTGCTGGAACCAAATTCACGCAACATCGTGATTGACAGAGATGCTTGAATCCATTTACTTGTAAAAGAACACACAATCGTTGGTACATCTGGGTAGGGTGTGCCAGTTAAAGGTAGTAAGCAATATTAAAACTCAAGCAGTGGACGAGAGAATAATGTGTAATGTTTGCGTTACTAGAGATGAACCCTAGAATGGTATATTTATACCAGTCGAGGAGAGGACTTTTTAGGATAGTAGAATCCTTACTAAACTAAGAGAACTCATGAGGATATCTAAGACGTAGTTATTACATCATCTCAAGAGTGTGATTACTTGCGACGCACCCCAACCCTGAGATTGTAAGGCCTCCAAGATTAAGGGAAACTTGCTAATTCCATACTAGATTGGATTACTGAATGTTGCGGAACCAGAATGGTCTATCTCAGCAAAGTCGACGAAATTCGTCCACTGATTCAGGAACAAGATGATGGTGGCATCGCTAATCTGTTTAGTTAACCCTACTATGAAAGCTATGAAGTCTATGACCGGTCTTCTGAGGTAAGCGTACTTCGATCCATCTTACTCCAACCTTAGGAAATCATGGTCCCACAGCCTTGATTTCTCCTCCAACCCACGATGGACACATAGTCAGCATGCATCCACGATAAGTTGCACTAATCTCCAACTCCTAAATTTGAAGGCTGATGAAATTCCGAGTCGAGCGTCCAAGGCCTTAACCACCATTGCCCTTACTCTCGGGATACTACACAAATTTCAAAATGCCATTTTTAGGTCCCAGCCAACTCTTGCAACGCCTTGCTCAAGGACTCTTGGGCAAGGAGTTGGATGGATTTTTAATACAGGGTCTTTTTCGACCCTGACAGGTGCAAAGAAACACGGGACCCAAATGAGAGTCAAGGCCCAAAGAATTTGCGCGCTCTGAAGGGCCCATGGCCTCCGAGCATCTTATCAATAATCAAGTTGAGTGCTTCCTCTTAAGGCATTTTCCGAGCACCAGAGAGCAAGTTGGCCACTAACAACTTTAAGGCACGAGGTCCTAGAGAAAACAAGAGCACACCTAGTCAGACGTCAACTCCAAGTCACATGGTATCTAGACAAGAGAACATAAGCTTACAAAGGGACATAAAGGCTGATATGTAGGGCACTTAAATACAAGATCTACCAATCAAAGGTTGAGCAAGGCGCTCGGCTGCATCATCTTAGAAAATGACAAATGGACTTGCTCCAGTATCCCCTCATTTCCACGTGTCAGCTAAAGAACTGAGGGACGGTTAGTAGGTCTAGTATATGGATTTTGCACATTAAATGCAAAGAAGTGGGGGACTTGGACCCAAAAGCTGAAGGTATAGAAGAATGCTTATATAAGGAAGACGAGTAATTCTTTGAGGGGGGTCCGATGAATTGAGAGATGAATTATACTATTCTAGCTGAGTGCTATTTGTAACCTTGTCCTCAGTTTATGTAAAAAAACTCAATGGATGTTGCCCAGTTTTGAGGGGTCAATCACTTAAATTCTATGTCTATTCATATTTGTTTGCAAAGGCTAAATCTATCAAAGATAAACACTCGATCCATTCAACTTTTGTTAGCCTCATTAGTTTTGAGTATTAACAACAAACTTGATAAATTAAAATATATGTATATAAACGACTAGTTCGGCTATTGATAAAACATCACACTTGCTGCCATGTTAAATCGGTCAAGTTAGATAAAGTACTCGTGTTGGACTAATTAATAGGAAGCAAGCTACCAACGCTTTATCGGCGAAAACCAAGTTTGGTTAATAGTGTCCACCAATTCTGTCTCGTCTGCCTGTTGGCCCATGAATTCTTCATATCGAAATTACTAAATTGTGTCTCAGTGAAATCTATCTTTATTTAATTTTTTACCACAAGTTAAAATTTCTATAATGTTGCGGCTTAATTTGACTATCAATGCAACTCATGCATATGGCAACCATTTATCATGCTCTTTTGCTTGAGTTTTACGAGGACACAAGATCAAAAAATCGGCCACAAGTTGCTTGGTACTATCTAAATCATTTTCTCCTCAATATTTTTATCGACTGTTTGAATGATTAAGTAGTGTATCCCCACGCCCATACACAGAAAAACCACATGGTAAGGCAAATATTGCCAATAAGATAACCCTTTTCTCATATATTAAAGGGGACACATGCCTTTGACCACACTCCATGAATATACGTAAGAAAACGACTTGATATAAAATATATAGCAAGAAGGTTATGTATTGGTGAGCTTTATAATAATTAATAATTATCGATATTAAAAATAATAAAGGGTCCCAAAATTGTGACCACTGACCAGCCCAACTTAAGCTACCCCATTTCTCTTTTGACCTATAATAATGAGAGATTTTGATTTTGTTTTTGGCTACACAAAAGAGTATTTGTATCAAATCAAATGAGAGATTTTTCAAAACACAGCTCGTATATCACGTATAATAATAATATAAATAAAGAGAAAATGCATTTTGTAACATTCTTCTATTTATATTATGACGGTTCATGTTCAAAACATTAAAAAATCTCTTGTATCAAGGATGGGTATCTTACAACTTCAATGTCATTTAGGCACCCACATCATTGCCATTCTTAATCTATATATAGTTTTGTTAAATCACCATGGCACATGAAATTTGAACCAATGCACATGACAGATCGATCCAATAACAGTTGAATAAGTTGATCCGGTAAAAATAAAGTTTTGCAAAGTTTAGGACAACATAATCATATCTGCTTAGATCTTAGTTAGGCTTTAAGCCTACACGATTACATATTTTACAGATTGATGCACATTCCTGCAGCCATCAATGTCTCCCTCCAAAATTTTCTTTTATGAGTATCATTCTCATCATGAGAAACTTTAGTGCTGACCCGGTTGTATTCGACTATCTATCTTTCTTATTTTTTATCACATAACCAGTCTCGCAACAAAATAGATAAACACATAATTACATATAAGGTGATAGAGAAGTTTTTTCACCATTCTCAAAAGAGAATACCTCATGTGTAGAAGGTTACATATTATAGACAAATTATGCTCATTTTTCTATTATCTTTTTTTTTTCTTTTTCTATCGTTCTCGTCACAAGCAAACTTTAGTCTTAACCTATTGTATACGATTGTCTATCTTTCTCGTTAAATGACTAGTCTTGTGATAAAAGAGAGATACATAATTGCATACAACTGGTGGTAAATTATAATTTTTTTTTCTTTTTTTTTAGAGAATATCTCAAATGTAACCAGTTGCATATAAATCATAGGTTAAAACTCAAAAATCTTGATGTTTACATTTTCTAACCCACCCCATGTTATAAAAAGCAACATTTGCATAATGAGGATGTGGGGCGGATAAGCACTAATGTTGGAAAGGAACACCAAGATAACACTTGAAAAAAAGGATGATTAATAAGCATTTGTCAGGTTCTTAAACAGCTGGGGCTCATAAGAATTTGGTGAAGAAAAGATAAAGGTTTATAGTAAATCATCTCTTCCACCAGCATCTGGTGGGAATATTATTTCTCTCCTTGCTAAAAGTCTAAAATTCATCCCAAAAGGGGCAGAACCCAATGATGGGCTAACTAAATTACTCGGTCTACATGTCCAAACATAATAATAACTGTTTTATATTTTTTTAATCCAATCTTGTTTTTAACATACATATCGACGTGCATGCATCCAATGATCCAAACGTATGTACGTATAATATAAAGTATGTGGTTAAGTTGTACTTTAGGCCTAATTTCTTACAATCTCTATAATTGCATCCAATTAGATTTATTAATCATTATGTATAGTTTGCTAATATTTCAAAGTGCTCTAAAATGTATATCTCCCTGGCATTGATGGGTGGGAGACACACAATTTTTCCCTAACTTAGTTAACCAGGATAGAAGAATTAAATTAATCTTTTCACTTTCCATTTTCTTTTAACTAATGTGGCGATAATAATGTTTGCGACCTCTTTTCAAACAACTTTCTCAGCTTTGCTTTTAGTTCTACAATGTTGCCTTGTGATTTGAATCGTTTACTGTTTACAACACTCTTTAAGGATCAATTATGCAAAAATAAAGATTGGATCATTCTGCAACTTTTCAAGATAAGAAGAATACTTAATAAGATAAAATGAGAAGGTCTAAATGAGAAAATTGTTAGCATTTCTCTTATAAAGATTGGATGGATGAAATTAAGTACCAAAAGTACTGTATTGATTTCACATAACTGTATTCAATGGCGTAGCCATGTTAAGGGCTACCCTGGGCTATAGCCCAAGTAGCTTTCCGTAAAAAATTAATATTTTACATGTAATTTTTATTGATTTTCAAATGTGGCTCATTATATATTTAGTCACTAATCTTAATTCTCTTGGTTTAACCATATAAAATGATATAATACAGTTTACAAACCATCTCTTTTTGTTACATCCTTTTTCTCATCGCTTCTTGTACATGTATAAGTTTGGATTTGTTTGAATTTTAACACATATTTGTTTAATAACGAAAATTCTTGGCTCACCTTGTGAAATTTTCTTAAGTTAGAGCATACTCTTAAAAATACAGTATTAAGTTTATTTGTTTATAAAGATTTAAATCTTTAAACTAACCCACCTGGTAAAAATTTTCTAGCTCCGTCACTAAATGTATTAGGTAACCCTCTCAGTGCCATTAGATGATTAAAACCTAGCGAGGTAAAGTTGCATGCATGCATAGTTAATCATATTACGTACATAAAGGATTAATCAAAGTAGCTAGATATAATTAATCAGTTGGCAAATACATAATAAATAGAACTATAATAATCCTTCAAAATTGAGATGAAACTCTGAACGATTATCCCCGGCCCCTGGTTGGTAGATGCGAGAAGTTGTCACTGTTGAAGCACATGCCAATGCCATGCATATATAACTGCTACGATCCCTGTGGCTGTCACCCAATCATAATAATTGCATCGAAAAAGAGAGAATGTATTTAGAGCACGTAGCTTCCCCCATCAAGATTATCATTCATCAGCAGATGCGTCGGACTCTTTCACATTTGTTATGAGATTCCAAGGCCTCGATTATCACGTATTTAAGTAGTGCATGAACGTTTCCTTGTTTCATTTCCGCGGGACGTCGATTTCGTGAAAAACTGCTGAAACTTGGTTGATGTGGATGAAGGAGAGAAATGATGACGTCTTAAAAGATTTGTAACGAGAAAATTTATTATTAGAATGGCATATTTTTGCATCAAAACCAACATATGGCATACACAAAATGATTGATCGATTTATATCGGAAACGTGTGAGAATATTTATTTCTAATTGAGCAGAGGTCTTTTGTGAGACAATTCAACATCTGTCGACATGTGCAAAAAGTTAAATTAGAACAACAATGTAATTAGTAGTTAACCACTAGCTAGTATGTCTCTAAAACTTTGACGAAAATTATCATTAAATACGTGTCGTAAGTAGCTAGTTGAATAAATTATATACGTAGATCAGTGGCACGAGCATGTTTCACTGAAAGGGAAACTGAGAGGGAAAGATTTCCAGCCATTTGATTAGTATAGAGAGCTAGTAGCATTGTGGCATAATACAGAGCACATAGCAATGACAGCAATGTGGCAGCATAGAGATCATGTATATCCACAATATATAGTACGTGACTGAAGCATCATGGCACTGGTGAAAGTGAATGCTTTGATGAGCTTAGTGAATGTGGTGGGGGTGGACCGGGTGGTCAGGGCTGTATTAAGAAGGACACGAAAGGAATGTATGAATTTGCAACACTGCAATGGGAAGAAGGATTATTAATTGCTGCGCAACGACTCTCATTCCTACGTTAAAATCTTCATTTTTTCTTGTGGACCTACTATTTAGGGCATAGGTATTGATGAGAAAGATGGACAACAACTACTATTGCGATACAAAATACTATCAGACCATCCTCTGGAGACGAGATTTCTATTCTCGTTAAACTTAAATACTTATCTCATCCTTTAACAGATATACCGTCCCAACCAAACTCCATGTCCTACAATATTTGTAAACAAAGCATATGCTCTCCATCGATGTCTATTTTTCAAAATTCTATATGCTAGAGAGAAAACAAAGCAAAGCCTCCCCATCACCGACCCCTTGCCTTTGATCTTGGGATCGGTGACAATTTCTCTTGGTCTGCTCCCTCTCTTCTCTCTCCCTAATTCTCTTATCCTCTAACTTTATTCATATCAAGGTTTTGATTACTCTTTCGCTCCATTAAAAAGAGCAGTTGTGGTTGTAGTCGCTCTCTCCTCTATTGAGGACAAACTTTTGTAGCGGATATGACTCACTGTTCAATCATAAATCATGGAGCAATGACTTTTGATCATATCTTGGATTGTGGTTTGTGCGCTTGGTAAAAGATTATGAAGAGGAAGTTTGACATTTGTTGGAAGTAATTCATAGCAATGCTTCTTTGTCGATCATTACAAGATCAACAGAGTTTGGCCCAATTTTTTTCCTCATGGTGCCTTTACGGTAGTTCATTGACTTGCAAGGTTTATGTCTTGGGAATATTATCTTGGCGTTTTTGAACTTTAATATTATGGGGTTCTTGAACTTTAATCCTTGAAGAAGATTAAAATTCAATAAAAACCTAGTGTTGGATTAGATATTGATTTTAGTCCTCTAATGTGTACTTAATTCAAATTTATATTATATTTTTGTTTTAATATTTAATAGATATCTTATTTAATGTCATTACATTAAAATTAAAATTATTTATAATTATATATTTTTTAATTCATTATATTTATTTTACTTCCTCTAATTAGTGTACCTAAACGTTCGTATCATAATATATTTTACTAAATTAGTGTACCAAAATGTCTACACCTAAATATATTGTAGTGAATTAGTGGCATATAAGAAAATATGCATAAACATAAGTGTACCGAAAAATTCCGTACCTAAATATATGATACTAAATTAGTGTACCGAAATGTTGGTACCTAAATATATTATAATAAACTAGTGTACCGAAATGTCTATACCTAAACATATTATACTAACCTAATGTAACAAAATGTTCATACCTAAATATATTGTAATGAATTAGTGGCGCATAATAAAACATGAAAGAACATATGTACCAAAAAATCTTTACGAAAATTTTTCTTATATAAGATACTTACCATAATGAGAATTAAATTTATAATATTTTCACAAAATTTAATTTACGAACATGATAAAATTATAAATAAATAAAAGACATTTAATATGTTGTCATTAAATAGAGTCTATGGACTAAAATCAAATTTTAATCTTGTATAAGATATTTTCTAAACTTCATCTTATTTAAGAATTCAAATCTAGTTTTCTATATTATGTTTCTTATAATTTGGATGTGAATCCACTGTGGCTGAGAAATTGTCTTTTATTTGTGGTGAGTTTGTAATTGTAGAGTTATGATGTTTCCTGTGGCATGTGTGGCCTCTTATTCATACTCCAAGAGTTGTGTGGTTTCTCTTTGACACACGTTTTGACACGCATTTTCTGTGTTAGTCTTAATTGTTCTTAACGAAGATTTGTTTGATATTAAAAAATAAATATAAAACTCCCTCACTGATTGGTTTAGGTTATATAGTAACAAATCTTTAAGTTATCCAATAAATTAAAGAGTTGTTATTATTGGATAAGTTAGTAAATTGGTGATTTTAAGTCACGTATTTTAGGAATTTTATGTGCTAGAATTTTTTAGTAGGATAAGAAATATGATCACTTTCCTATTATTTACTAACATTTACTATTGCTTTCTTGTTTATTAAGAATTTGGTCTTTGTAATTACAAATTGTGACTTACTTGGCCAACATTAAGTTCGACAAACGTAGTCTTTTCACGTCATGCAACCGTCATTGCAAATATATAAGGTCAATGAAATAATGATATGAGTTTGTAATCAATTTGTTCTTTTCTTTCTTTGAATTTTAATAGCTTTTGTCAAGTTTTACCAAGCCACAAAGGTGCAAAATTTGGTAGTTTTCATTTAGGCCAACCCAATAACCAAACCCTAAATCTGTCAAGGGCATCCATCGTACGTGTATAAGTGGCAAACAGGTCCTACGTACCAATACTTATATTTAATATTTATAACTTGACTTGGAAATGTATCGATCTATGATTCGGGCAATTGCTCTTCGCACTAACCTTTAAAATTTGACTCAACCAGTTTCATTTCTTCTCCCCCTTCCATATGTGCCTAAGTGCGTGCTGATCAGTGCCACCATCTGGTTTAAAAGGGGGATGTATTTGTCAACTACAACTAGAAACTTCAACTTTACGGAAAAATAAAAACACCAGATTGGTTTGATGTACCGAATGTCAACATACATGTGATCCAATTTCTTTTCCGAATGATGAATAAAGTTTCATCCACAAATATTTGCACACCAACGAAATTTGGGTAATAATATAACACACGTGGTAGTTTTTGATGTTTCTAAGTATCGGATACTATGAACCTTTTAACCATTAGATCGTTAATAAAAAATACATTAAGATTCAACAATTAAAAACTTCGAAATATCTTATACTCCGAAACATCATATGTAAAATTTTTGACATAAAAAAGGTGAATATGTAAAACTCCTGTTTCAAAATCTTATCCTGTCCTGTATATGAATCATTGCTAATCCTAAAAAGCACATAAGACAAAATAAAATGCATATGTAAATACATATAGTTGTTGTGAGATGCCAACACCAATAAATGAAATGTCACACTCATGGCAATTTCATAAATGTGAGTTGTTTTTTTGAAAATGATCACTCAACTCCTCCCATGTCACAGCTTTGATCAAACGTCCCATTTTAGAAGGACTTCTATATCACTTATGGTAAAAAAGGAGAGATGATCGTATACATTTTCCACGCAATAATTTGAACATCTTCGGATAACATTGGGTGGCCGAGATCCTAAAGCGATGGTTCAATACATTACGTTTGATATTTAACTTGCTTAGCTTTCGTCACGTCCACGTAGTTTCATTTTGATAAGTTCTATCCTCGTTGTCTAGAGTTTGCAATTTAAATACAAATCTCTTTTTTTTTGTGAATCAATGGACGGCATGATTATGTCTTTACACATTTTTACACATGTTAAGTTATTCAAATAATTTTAAATAGTCGAGACGACGTTAGTGAAATTGCCAAATTATAAGAACTTGGTTGAAAATAGGGCAAGTTAACTACAGAAATCTCTAAATAGTTTTTTTTTTTTTTTTGGGAGGAAATTGAAGGCGGCAAAAATTTCTACCATAAAATTAGAACCATAAGAACTTTTGGAGAATTCAAGTCAAAGATTAAATTAAATGTTTTTTTTGTTGAGCGCTTCACCGATGTTAGTGCAATACACCGCGTGACAACATCTAGCTGATGAAATAATTATGATCACATAATTAGAAGTCTTAACGAAACACTTTCGGTACTGTTCATTTTAACGAAAAATGATATTTTTACTCTAAAAAGTCATTTATGGTACTATTCACTTACAACACCTTTTTGTCCTTTTGATTAAAACTCAAAATTTTCAAACCATTTTCATTAGTTTTCCTCACATATTTCACTAAAATGATCATCATGATATATTCCTCTTTTGGGTTTGATGTTTAAACGATGTTAGTTATGATGTCACATTTGAAGATTGGAAATAAAATGGAAAGAAAATTGCTAACATCGCAAGATGGATCGACGTTAGTGGGATTATATGTCACCTTTCCACCTCCAGAATATCACACGTTTAGGAACAATCTACACGAAGGGGAGAGTACTTCCAAATTTTACCAATCCTTAGAGCAAGTCCAGCGTGGGCGCATGCTCGGGGGACAGGGGACAGAACAAGGGCCCGAGGCCCGGTGGATCAGCTTCAGCGTGGGCAAGCCCGAGTGAAGGTGGAGGCCCGAGCTCCGGGCCCGTGGGGAATTGCCAGCCCGAGAGCCTGAGGCCATGTGACGTCAGCCTGGCGTCAGGCAATATTTAATTTTTTTTGTGTCAGGCCCGTGCACCCCACTCACGCGTGGGGGCGCGTCGCCGACACAAAATCAAAAAAAAAAAAAAAAAACTTTGTCAGTTACTGTTGGGAAGCCACGTGGCTTCCCACTGTCCGTTAGATCTCAACGGTTATTTAATTTGGACCGTTCGATCTCAACGGTCAAAAAAAATAAAAAAGTCTTATTTAATATCCACCGTTCGATCTGAGATCAACAGTGGATAGTAATATGCTTTATAAATAAAAAATAAAAGAAAAAATAGTTTTAAAATTAAGAAAAGTTACTGTTGTGACACGTGGCACAATCTGGAGTGTTGGAATTCAAATTTTTTTATATTCAACGGTAGAGATTAATTAATTGAATAAAAATTTTAAAAAATTCAAAAAAATTCAAAAAAAAAAAATCTGAAAAGTCTGAAAAAATCTGAAAAATCTGAAAAAAATTGTAAAAAAAATTGTTTTTACTTTTCTATAAATACCTTCTCATTATCATCTACCTTACACAACATTTTCATATTTTCTCAACTACTTTCAATCACATTCCTTTCTTTGTCTCAAAGTTTGAATCCATTTTTTTTTCAACAAAATGACCACTGATGCAGGTACGAATTGGTCGCTTATTGAAGATGTTGCGTTGTGTACTAGCTGGGTTGAAGTTACTCATAGTTTGCTTACGGGTAATGTGATGCAGTTGCGAGAAATGTGGAGTCTTATTCATACCAATTATCTTGAGAAAATTAGTGGGAAAAGAACCAAAGAATCGATGTCCAATCGTTGGAAATTACTTAGCAAATCGTTTAGTACGTGGAGAGACGCCTTGGCACAAGCTAGTAGTAATATTCGAAGTGGGGAAAATTACTCGGATCAGGTAACAATATATTATTTATTTGATACCCAAATTTACATTATAATTATTTGTTTGTATTATTTATTTGTTACCTACATAATTTATTATTTATTGTTTGTATTATTTATTTGTTACCTACTTACATTATAATTATGTTGTTTGTATTATTTATTTGTTACTTATTTTCATTATAATTATTTATTTGTATTATTTATTTGTTACTTATTTTCATTGTGTAGGAACTTCAAGCACAAGCTTGGTACGCTGCCAAAACCAAAAGCAAAAATAAATCATTCAACCGGTGGGAATGTTGGAATATTGTCAAAGATTGTCCTAAATTTAGAGTTGTGCCAGTTGGTCCAGAAGTGCACATGAACAGCACCCCTCTACACTCTACACCCGATCATGTCTCGCATGTTCATGAAGATGATGCAGAAGAAGTGCCCGAAACGCCCCTCCCTGAACAAGCGTCGGGTTCGACCCATTATCCAATTAGGCCTCAAGGTAAGAAGGCTTCAAAGAGAAAAGGAAGTGCTTCCAAGAATGATTATGCAAAGTTCATGGAAGAACTTACTTGCCAAGGTGAATTGACTTTGGCGAGGGAACTGGCGAAATATGAGGCTGATAAGGCTAGAGAGGACGCAAAAGCTGCAGCTATTGAGAGAGAATTTCAGGCTAATGAGAGAGAAAGAGAGCTACTTAGGCAAGAAAGGGAACATGTTAGAGAAGAAAGACGGGCTCAACGAGATCGTGAGATTATGAACACGCCTTTAGAAGGGAAGTTTCCAAATTCCAAATTTTTTTGGAAGTCAGAGAAAGCGGACGTGGTGTGAAGGAGGCGTGCAAGAGAAGCGATAGCAAGCCAATGTGGTCCTAGCACCACAAATTGGTTAAGTGATGATGAATAGAGTACTTTTTGTAATCGGAGCCCATAATTTTCCAATCACTTTGGGTTGTAATTTATTATTTATTGTTTGTATTATTTATGTTGTTTCCAATTTATTGAATATTTATTCAAATTAATTTGGTAAGTTATTTATACTAAGAGAATATTTATACTAAGAGAATATTTATTGGAATGACAAAAACACACCAAATAAAATTACATAAGCATACGGAATAATTAAAAACTCACTAAAAAAATTACATAAACATACAAATAATAAAACACACCAAATAAAATAACATAAACATACCAAATTCAAAAAAACACACAAAATGAACTTAATTATCTTCAGCTTGTTTCAATGCCCACTGGTGCTCTATCAAGTCAATTTGTTGGGCATTGTGCATGTCTAGCATTTGAAATGCAGTATATCGTTGAATGAGCCTTTCATTGTAACTTCCATCCCTTTGTAATGGCTCATGTTGCACGGGCTCATCGGTGGCGTCATGAGCACAATATATACGTGTTCTTGAATTGTTCATCGTGTCTGGCTCATATTCATCAACGACTTCATAATCGTACTCATCTTCCACAATCATGTTGTGAAGAATGATGCACGTCATCATGATGGATCGAAGTGACTCTACATCAAACAATCTGGCAGCACCCCTGACGATCGCCCAGCGAGCTTGGAGGATACCGAAACAACGCTCCACATCCTTCCTGCACCCCTCTTGACAGCTTGCAAAGTGTTTTTCCTTTGCACTTCGCGAACGTGGCACTGTTTTGACAAATGTTGACCATCGCGGGTAAATGCCGTCAGCTAGGTAGTATGGCCCGTCGTACATACGTCTGTTGACCTCATACGTGACTTTTGGTGCCTTTCCTTGCAGGACATCATTGAACACAGGGGATTGGGCAAGGACGTTGATGTCATTTTGAGCTCCCGGGACCCCGAAAAAGGCGTGCCAAATCGATGTATCAAAAGATGCCACCGCCTCTAGAATGATACTTTTTGCTCCTTTTCTGTCCCCATAAGCGCCTTGCTATGCACTTGGACAGTTTTTCCACGTCCAGTGCATACAATCAATGCTTCCAATCATCCCAGGAAAACCACGCATCTCGGCCTTCTTCAACAGTCGTTCCAAGTCCATGTTTGTAGGTTTGCGGAGGTACTCAGCGGTGTAGATAGATTCGATTGCTCCATAAAACCTCATCAGGGACTCAAGAATGGTTGATTTCCCCATCCTCGTTATCTCATCCACTTGGTCTGTAGATGCTCCATATGCAAGCATCCGCAAGGCAGCAGTAATTTTTTGCTCAGGCAGTAGACCCATAACACCAAAAACATCTTTCTTTTGCACGAAGTAAGAATCATGGTTGCAAACAGCAATCATGATTTTGTTGAACAAATGTCGTTCCATTCTAAAACGACGTCTAAAGTACGTATCAGGGAATGCATTATTAGGAACAAAATAATCATCCAAGAGTTCCATACCTCGTCGTTGTCTGCTTCTATCAAGGTTTCCGGAACGGCTAGGCCTGCAGATCTGAGCCATAGCTTGGACGACTCGACGGGAATGTGAGGCTCTGCCCATTCTTACTTCGTCATCTCTCCTTTTACGTTCCTCATCCTATTCCCTCTCATTTCTTGTCCCCTGGTGATTAAACATTGCTTCTGATTTGTTAAACAATTCTTCCTCTTCCTGATCGAGTTCCCACATCATCCTTGAGGAAGAAGAAGACATTGTAAGAAAGAAACAGAAACTATGAATAATGATACAGATTTTTGTGAAGAAGGAAGCAGAAACTATGAATAATGATAGAGATCTTGAGAAAATTGGTGTGAGATTTGTGAGGATTGATGGTGGATTATATGAAGGATTCATAAATGATTAGGTTGTACATAATGCCACGTGGCATGCCGTCATTCGTTACAAATCAGATGGAAATCTATCCTCAAAGATTGTGAACAGATTATGACACATGGCATGCCGTCATTCGTTAAAAATCTGATGGAAATCTATCCTCAAAGATTGTGAACAGATTATGACACATGGCGCGACGTGATTGGTTAATAATCTTATCAGAAATCCATCACCAATAATTGTATTTTCAGATAATGACACGTGGCATAACGAGTACGATTAAAAAATTTATCGGAAATCCATCCCCAATAATTGTCTTTTTGGATTTTATGACAAGTGGCGCAACGACAACGATTAAAAATCTTATCCGAAATTACAAATAAAATTATTTTGTATTATTTAATAATACTTCGGATAATGACACGTGGCGCAACGAGAACGATTAAAAATCTTATCCGATATTACAATTAAAATTATTTTGTATTATTTTATAAATAAATAAAATACTAATATTTTATTGCCTATTGCCAGGGCTATTGAAGTGTAACGGTGGATATGCAAATGCTACTGCCAGGGCTATTACTATTCATTAAGGGCAGTTACTGTTCATTAGGTGGATTGAATAGTGCATAGCCTTGGGGGAGGGCTCCAACGCTGGAGTTGCTCTTAAAGATTACTGAGTACGAGTGTGACATCCCACATCGCCCAGGGGAGTGATCCTTATATGTATATTCCAATCCCTACCTAGCACGAGGCCTTTTGGGAGCTCACTGGCTTCGGGTTCCATAGGAACTTCGAAGTTAAGCGAGAGGGGGGCTAGAGCAATCCCATGATGGGTGACCCACTGGGAAGTTGCTCGTGAGTTCCCAAAAACAAAACCGTGAAGGAATGGTAAGCCCAAAGCGGACAATATTGTGCTACGGTAGTGGAGTCGGGCCCGGAAAGTGGTCCCACCCGGGCCGGGATGCGACAATTTGGTATCAGAGCCTAACCCTGGTCGCGAGTGTGCCGACGAGGACGTCGGGCCCCTAAGGGGGGTGGATTGTGACATCCCACATCGCCCAGGGGAGTGATCCTTATATGTATATTCCAATCCCTACCTAGCACGAGGCCTTTTGGGAGCTCACTGGCTTCGGGTTCCATAGGAACTCCGAAGTTAAGCGAGAGGGGGGCTAGAGCAATCCCATGATGGGTGACCCACTGGGAAGTTGCTCGTGAGTTCCCAAAAACAAAACCGTGAGGGAATGGTAAGCCCAAAGCGGACAATATTGTGCTACGGTAGTGGAGTCGGGCCCGGAAAGTGGTCCCACCCGGACCGGGATGCGACAACGAGTTTTACCAGCATGTAAGTATGTTCCCCAGTCCATCGGCCCAACAAATAATGACCTTTGCCGTCTATCACATTTACTTGGTACTGCGCCCAATGTGCAGCACATCAAAGAAGATTTGAGCCACTTTATAGGCCTATTATTGGTCACCGTAAAAAAATAATAATAATAAAAACTCATATTTACTTATATATATATATATATATATATATATATTTTTTTTTTTTTTTTTTTTTTTTTTTGTCAAAAGGCAAACTTTATTAAATTCTAATAGGAATGTTTACATCTTCAGCAAGAACATTAAATAAAAATTCTGGACCAATAGCATCTCAACGGAAGGCACCTCCATGTGAGGCAACGTATGAGGCTACAACATGAGTAGCGACATTTCCATTCCGCTTGACAAACCCAAACCGAAATTGAGATACCAACTGACCAATATCATGAATATAGCATTCCAAAGTTGCATTTACCACATATTTCCCATTAATCATACTAATTATCACATGAGGATCAGACTCAATTTCCACTTCCTCATAACCCAATTCTAGACAAACTAGTAATGTCGCACGAATCGCCGTAGCTTCCGCCATAGCCGCCGTGTTGAAAAATAAACCGCCCACCCCCCAGCCACGCGCAACAACCCAACAAAATCCCGCATAACCCAACCATATCCACCTTTGCATGTCTTAGCACACCATGCACCATCGTAATTGACCTTAATCACTCCAAAACCTGGTCGCTTCCATCGTACTGGCTGCCTAGCAAAAACATCCCCAGCCACGGCCTCTCTCCCCCAGATTCTTGATTTGCCGCAGAAGAGCAAACTTTAAATTCCAAAAGTTGCTTACGTACCAAGTGAACCATCTCCATGGGATCATTTAACACCTCATGAAACACCGTTTCATTCCTACTCTTCCATATTCTCCACATAATAAATACACACTCCTGCATCAACTCATCTTTCCTATCATTTTCATGAAATCTCATACATAACCCCTTCCACGTCTCATGAAAATCTCGCCCAATAATAGTTGTGATATCTAACTGCAGAGAACAACAGTACCACAAAACATGACTAAACTCACATGCAAAAAATAGATGGTTCTCTATCTCCTCGACGGCTCCACACATCACACAATTACTTTGTACTCGCATTCGCCGTCAAAGTAGGTTAACTCTAACTGCTAACGAGTTATTCAGCAGCGCCAAATAAAAAATTTCATTTTATTTGTCATAACCAAACTCCAAATTTCCCTTTAGCCCCAGTCAAAGTGTGAAATCTCGTTCCCGGATTTCACTGTTATAATCTACGTATTTGTATTATTAAGATTTTATATTATTTTTGAGAAATTATATTAATTTATTTGAAATTAGATTTCAATTAAACTAGACATGAAGGGTGAAGTTTGGAAAATTATTATTTACTCGTTGATCTTTTGAGGTCACAAGTAAAGTTTTCGAATAGGTCTTGAAGCCACGAGCGAATAGGCAAAAGCCATTTGCGAGTCTGAATTATAATGGTATAGTTACGGACGTTTGAAGTTGTGAAACTATAGATTGTGGAAATTATTTTAATTTTCACTTAGGGGTATAAGTGGCCCAAACCCTTTTTGGGATGAAGGGGGGACCGGCCATTTTAAGGGGAAAAGGAGGGGGGGAAAGAAAAGAAAGGAAGAAAGAGATCTCCCTTTCCCGTCCGTACACCCGTGCCCCACCCCAAGCAAATTCCGGCGATTTTCGCCATCTTTTCCGTTGAACCACCACCATTAACTACCTGCAATCTCTTCCACTACCTCCCTTCTACCTTTCTCGCCTAGGATTGAAAGGTTTTGGGTCCAAAACCATGTAAAAATCATGTGGGTGACCCATGGAGTTTTGACGGCGAATCCGCCGTTCCGGTGAGTTTCACCACCCACCACCACCCTTAGTCAACTCCCCTTGGACCTAGGATCAAGACCCAATAGGTTATAGGGGCGTTGGGATACCGAGGAAATCGAATTGAAGAGCACCCATCTTTGGGTTCCGGCGGTTCGTGGCCAGTTTGGGGTGTTTTCCGGCCAAATTGGCCTTGGCTGCAGGTATAAAGTTTACTCTACTTGTTGAGATCTTCATTCTTGTGAAATTTGAGAATTTTTGGGAAAAGTCGAATTTTCTGATATGTAACATTTGATTTATGAAATGCTTCTTTCGTTACCAAGCTTCTAGACCTAGAAGGGAATTCTAGTTGAAATAACATCTTTGTTAATTTTGTGCTTATTTCAGTGTGTTTGGTTGGGGTTTAAGAGTTTAGTTTGTTTACGAGTATTTATATTCAAATCAATGGTAAACGAACCAATTTCTCTTATATATGTATATATGTGTGTCTATATATATATATATATATATATATATATATATATATGTATGTATGTATATTTGCGGCTTATACATGTTGAAAAGGGGTAGTGGCAAGAGTGAAGAGTTAGTGTTTCGAAAACCATTAACTTTAGGTTGGTTTATTAAAGGATAAAGAAAGAAGGTTACGAAACATAGGCATAGAACCTTACGATGTTGATTGCATAGTTGAGAAATATTATGCATGCTTACTAGTATGAAAATGTGAGTTGGTTTTATAATGTGATTTCTATTGAAATGTGAATTTTATATACTTATAAACCTATGCTTATTAAATAGGATTTGGCTTGTGTACTGATGAGGATTGATTGTACTTGGTACATTTTGTAGGCGATCATATTTGGTTTGGTTCCGTTGAGTGGTCCGGAACCCGAGTCATTGTATTTCATGGAGTGGCCTAAAATCCCATTATTTGGAGAAGTAAGCTTGGCCTAACTAAGTCACTCTAGCCTTAGTTTTTACATACATTTTTGTCAATAGTTTCCAGAGTCTTATGAATTGAGTTAGAAAATATGTTGGATGTCTGAGTGACTCATTCGGGAGGTTTCATGATTCGATTATGATTTCATAAGGTATGAATTTAGAAGATATGGGAATGATTGTTATTACTTTGATCAAATTAATTAATTAGTGCGGCTAGAGAATGGTTTTGTGTTTCGTCGGTTCTTAAATATGATGTATGTTGTGAATTGCGATGTCATGATGAGACATAATGATTTATATGTTGGATGGGTGTGAAATCATGATTTCATAGGGGTTGCTTATGTAGCCTGAGTCCAGGAACTACATGTTATCAGGTTATAATAAATGTTTGAGGAATGCTTTGTTTTCTTTCTGAACTTAGTGGAATAAACATCTGATTTTGTGTTAATGAACTACGAATGGCTTGATCCTTATTTGAGGGTATGTAGGCATTCTAACGAGGAGGTTAGATGCAGCCATAAGGTAAACGAAAAATTTCCTTGAGATTTGATTCTCAAATTGTGAATTGCCATATTTATGAGGCGGGGTATGTGAGATTTACGAATATTTGAGTGACGTCATGTGTCGATCCTGGACGTATGTCGGGATCGGGGCATGACACAAAGTCCTCTTGCCGGCTGCTAGTCCCCATCCCTTTCCTTCCAAGTTCCCCATTTTCTTGCATTTCCATAGCAACAACATACCCTGTTCGAACCATATAATCACCATTTTTAGAATAATGCCATATGACTCTATCAGAACAACCTCCAATACTCACTGGTAATCCCAATATAAGATTAGCCTCTTCTTCCATAAAACATCGTTGAACTAAATCATGCTTCCAAACCCCCACCTCGAGATCAAGCAGCTCCTCTACCATTACAAGCATGTCATTAGGTTCAATCGAACTCTAAAAGTATGTGGTCGAGAAAGCCATGGATCATGTCTAATCCAAATACAACTCCCATCACCAATCCTTTATCTCATGCCTCTCACAAGAATCCTTCGTCCTTGTATAATACCTTTCCAACCCCACGAAGACCGTCTACCTAACTTAGCCTCCATAAACGAACAATCTGGAAAATATTTTCCTTTAAGGATTTGGCCCAAAAGCGAACTCGGATTATGCAAGATACGCCATCCAATCTTTGCTAAATAAGCTAAATTAAAGGAAACTAAGTCCCTAAAACCGAGCCCACCAAATTTTTTTCCTTCTTTTCATTTTCTCCCACGATAGCCAATGCATGCCATGTTTATCCTTGTTCCCCTGCCACCAAAACTTAGCAATAGTAGACTCCAATTCCTTACACAGACTCACCGGAAGTTTAAAACACAACATCACATAATTTGGCAATGCCATAGCAACCGCTTTAATTAGGCACTTCTTTGCCAACAGGGGAAAGAAACTGCTTCGCCCACCCATTTATTCGCCCTTCCAACACTTCCCTAACCCCTTCAAACACCGCCTTCTTAGAAGAACCAAAATCAGCCTTTATCCCTAAGTACTTACCAAATTCTTCTTTGCCCGTGATATTTGTACAACGAATAATTGCCTTCCTCTGAATCCGCGAACATCGCGCCCCAAAATACAACGAACTCTTCTCTCTATTTATAACTTGCCCCAAGGCTTCCGTATAGCATTGTAAAACATCCATGACCACATGAGCTTCATCCTCCTCGGCTCTAAAGAAGATAACAGCATCATCGGCAAAAAATAAATGGGATAATGACATTCCCCCAGGCACCACCCACATCCCATGCAACGCACCCCGCTCCTCCCTCTTCCGCAGCAAAGCCAAGAACCCTTCAGCACAAATTAAAAATAGAAACGGAGACATATGATCCCCTTGTCGTAGCCCTTTTTGCGGGTGAATAGACCCAGTGGAAGAGCCATTAATCAACACACTATAAGTAACTGTCGTAATGCATTCCGCGATTCTATTCTGAAACTCATCCAGAAAGCCCATAGCTTCCATCATTGCCAATAGAAAGTTTCATTCAACATGATCATAAGCCTTCGCCATATCCAACTTCATAGCCACCGACACCTCATCCTCATCGCCCTGTTGATTAAGAGAATGAAGTATCTCATGTACCACCAAAACATTATCCTGAATCTGCCTCCCAGCCACAAACGCCAATTGATTCGTACTAATAATATGCGGCATAGCGAACTTCATACAATTCGTGAGAATCTTTGCAATTACCTTATAAACCACATTACATGAAGAAATCAATCTTAACTGAGTCATATTCTGTGGACTAAGGACTTTCGGAATAAGAACCAAATGAGTATGATTTAGTTTTTTCAAGAGTTTCCCAGAAAACCAAAACGCCTTCACCATCTTCACTATATCACGACCAACCATATCCCAATACTCATGATAAAAACTCCTCGTAAATCCATCTGGCCCTGGAGACTTATCAGGTGGAATTCAGAACATTGTTTGTCGTACCTCCTCATCCGTTATCAGTTGCAACAATCTTCTCTTATCCTCATCAGATATCTGAGCCTCAACACAATCCGCTATCTCATCTACCCTACGCGGAGTACACATGAGGAAAAGATCTTTGAAATAATTTACTGCAATCATATCTACCCTATTGGGATCGGTACACCAAACACCTTAATCATCCTCCAATCCAATAATTTTATTACATTGTCGCCGTTTCACAGTTTGAGCATGAAAAAACTTAGTATTCTTATCCCTCACCTGGATCCACTTGGTTTGAGATTTAAGCTTCCAATACATTTCTTCCTCTCGCACCCAAGCCTTTAACTCCTACTCCTTAAGCCACACCTCATCATTCACAAATGTCAAAGATTTATAGGCATTTCGAATTACGACAATTTGTTCGCCTCCAATTCTGCAATCCTCAACGTACCCATTTCAATTTTTCCACCACCTGAAAAGCACGGGAGCCCACAAAACTATGCCGCCAATTTTCCTCCACAATGTCGTGACACGCCTTCTCCTTATTCCACCGTGGATCATAAATAAACCGTCTCCATCTCTTTGATGATATAACGTTCATATCCAAAATAAGCATTGCATGATCAGACCCTTCTAACACTTCATGTAGAACTTTCGCATCTGGATACACATTAACCCATCCATTTGTTGCTAAACCACGATCCAAACGTTGTTTATAGGACCTTCATCCCTACGATTCCTCCACGTAAATGGATAACCAACAAAACCCAAGTCAAGCAACCCGTTACAAGAAATAAACTCTCTGAAATCCCTTGTACTAGCGACAGACCGATAATTGCCCCCTTCCTTCTCCTAATCATCCAAGATATCATTAAAGTCGCCCATAACCAAACATTTGTCACCAGCAACCTCAAGCTGTTGAGACAACACCCTCCATTGATCCCTCTTCTTCTTATCTTTAGTACTCACATAAACCGCAAATAACCTCCACGTCTCAGTTTTTATTCCATCATAAATTCCTACCTCAATAAAGAAATCTGCATACTTAACAAGCAACACTTGATCATAGTCCTTCCAAAAAATACACATACCACCCGCAATTCCTTTTGGCTCCACAGCGTGCATGAAACTCATCCCAAGCCGTATTTTTAAATAAACATAGCGATTACTCTGATTTTTTGTCTCCAATAAAATCACTATGTCGAGGATGTGAAGCCTATTCTGCTCCAGCAAATTGTCAATTGTCAAGTCACCTCCGATACCCTGACAGTTCCAGCAAAATTAGCTTCATGGGGACTTGGGAGACCCCTCAAGGCTGGTCTCCTCCGCCTTAAATAAAGACATCTTCCGTGGTCGATTTTTTACTAGTTCAAAACACGCTACAAGCTCCACATATTCCACCTCCTGAAAGGAACGTTTTTTCCCTTTTGTCTCACTCATGACAGCCTCAATAATGGGAGCCAAGTCAAACGGATCATCATTTAGAACTTCATGACCTCCAAGCCCCACTTCCACTGTCTGCATTTCTATCCCCACCACCGTGTCCTCTATATCCCCGACAATGGCATTAGTTAATTGCACCTCCACATTCAAATCATTCCTTGCCATTTTCCTGCGACATACACACCCCATTGACTTGTTCCTCCCCTTCAGGCAACTTCTTAAGGATAACTTTCTCTACCCCATCCGCAACCACTCCCCCCGGGCCAATTAACCCCGCATCGTAGGCCACCTCCCTATCCCTCCTCGCCCTCTCTTCTTCCTCTATCCGACATCGAATTATCTCGACAAGGGAAGAATCATCAGCACCAAAGATAAATCATTATCCTCCCTAGCAGTAACATAGCCTCCACTTAAAGAATCCTCACCCTCAGTATTCCCACTGCCCCACCTCTATACCGCCAATGAAGATCTCGCACCTCTCCATGATCCATCCTAATCATCACTCATCGTCTCCCTCCATCTCCTTAGGCTACGCTGGCTCCCTTCAAACCCCCCACTTCGAAACCCGAATCACAGCGATTTACCTCCAAGATCGGTCTCTGCATCCAAACCGCGGTACACCAGGTTATCCTCCAAGTCCCCAAAATCTGTACCACATGCCCTATCCACCTCCAGGACCTCATTACAAACCCTAGTTACATGCCCCATAATCCCACAGATAAGGCAATACTTTGGCAAAGCCTCATACTTAAATTCCACCCAAACCTTCCCTTCGTCTGGGAAGTGGACAAACGTCCTGCTCATTAATGGCTCACTTACATTAAAACGGATTTTAACCCGTAAGAACCTACCAATGCAATCCCGACTCACCGAAGTATCTACCTTCCAAACACTCCCCATAAGCCCTCCAATGGACTCCGCAACCGCAGCAGTCATACTTATAGGTGGAACATTATAAATCTGCACCCAAAAAATACCAAGGGATAGTGGCGCCCATCTGTTCAAACCCATCCCCATTCGATTTGCCACCATCACCAGATCACCCTTAAAGGTCCAAGGCTGATCCATATCCATCACCTTTTGCTGATCACTAGATCCAACAAACCTGGCTACAAACCTACGGTGCCCAATGTCTCGAATGAATACACCCTCCCTTCCCCACCACAGCAATGTAAAACAATCAATGAAAGCTTCGCCATGCACGTCCTTAAAAGTAAGCACTTCTGCAACCAAGGTGTATTGGAACCCAAATAGCACATTCCTCCACATCTACCCGATCACGGTCCGCTGCCATAACAGCAAACAATAACCCCCGCGCGCAAGCACCATACTTACACCCGCACTACAGCATGCTCACCATATCCCAAAACACCCTCCCACACCCTCACTCAGTAGAATTCCTCAAAAGTATTGCAGAAAGCAGACGCCGTTGGAAACAATTGCAGAAACCCTAACCCTAGGCCACACCCTAAACCCTCATTTCGAGGAAACAAAAGCTGATAAAATGGAGCATTTTACTAATTAAGGTTGTTGGTGCTCACTTTTCTTGTGGTGCATGTTGTTCGTTACACAACAATATGCAATTAGATTGAGGTTTGTGTGGCTCAATAGTCGGTACAAGACATTGGGAATCACTACTAGCATCAATGTATTCTTACACATTGAAGATAAAATCAAGATCAAATTTTGTTGTAGACCCCAAACTGTTCCATTGCACACTTTATGCAATTATTCATATTTACTTATATTAAAAATTGTAGAATGGTCCCTCAACTCAAAATTTATGACTATTGGTCATTTAACTCATTAAAATAGGCAACTATGGTCATTTTTGTCAATTTCGTTAAAAGTTTCATCAAAATGAGTCACGTGCCACGCACATAAGGCTGAATCAAGGGACAAATATGGGAAACTAAATGAGAAAATTGTAGAAATGGTCCCTGAACTTTAACTCAATTGAGGAAATTGTCCCTCAACTTTAACCTAATTGGAGTAATGGTCTCTTAGTTTTAACCCAATCGTAGTAATGATTCTTTCAACATAACTCGTTTTGACAGAAATTCTAACGAAGTTGACGAAAATAACCATCGTTGCATGTTTTGAGGAGTTAAGGAACCAATGGTCATGGATTTTAGTAAAGGAAGTATTGCTACAATTTCCTCTTACTTATACTTTAAATCCCCCTATAAAATTCATTTTTAAAGCCAGACAAGAATATTCCCAACTGAACAACTTCAAATGAACTCATAATTAACTACAATGGATCTTACTTCACTTCAAATGAACCCATAACAACAGTTAAAAATTCGAAATATCTAATACTCCGAAACACCATAAAAATCGCTTATTTTTAATCTATCTTATGATATTATGTTGTTTTGAAATTGGACACGGTAATAAACTTAATTCAGATTCTTAATGTTAAACTCTGAACCTCAAAACAAGTACCAAGTTTAGTAGAAGATATTGTTCAATTTTTTTTGTTACCATGAATCAACGTACCACAAAGTATACGATAAATTGTTTTTATTACCCAATTCCCACATCGAAAATGCGCATAAGAATATTTTGGGTAATGAAACAAGCAAGGGCTAGGAATCCAAAAGTCAATTTCAGTTGACTTTTTTAAATACGTGGAAGATTTTGAGATCCATTAAAAGGTGAACTATGATATTAGAATTCCAAATTGAAAATGTATTGGGAAGATTTTGGGTGCTGAAGCACAATTGAGAATCTAAAGTAAAGATTTTGAAATCATATTAGCGATATATTACTAATTATTGTCCAAATTTAACAACTTGCACAGCTCGACAAGTATTGATTTTTATCGCAAAATGTTTGATGCAAAAAAGAGTGGAATCATATATAAATTGCAATCTTTTATGTCACGTTTCTGATGTCAACTTAACAAAATTCAAATTATTAGTTTGATTTGATTTGATATGCAATAAGATTCATTGTAACCACCCTTAGATATTGGATATCCTTAAGCGTTACCATTAAAGAGAAGTGCTACTTTAAGCTTGTACTACAAATCAAATACCACAGCCTTGTTGAACTCTCTTTGCCTTAATTTGTCACACTAATTAAGTCCCACTCTCCTTAATAGATGGAAAATGGGAAGACAATGACAAAAAAATTCATCTTAATCAAGTGATTAGTCAGAAGCAGCATCATAAGCCACCCACTTCATATGATTGAAATCAAAAGTAACATGATGATTGATGGAATCTACAAATTAACAAACCCAACTCCAATCCAAATATCAGTTTGGAAATTATATTATTAAAATGCAATGTTATGATTATGCTTAACACTAACTAACTCACTGACCTCACAATAATTAAATTAAATTAAATTAGGCTTAAATCCACAATAATTCAAGATCACAAGGCTAATAGTTTTGCCATCCAAAATGATCAACATTTCACAAGAAAAAAAAGTCAAAAGGTTCATTAATCAAAGTTCAGATAATTGTCACATCACATATAATGACAAATCAAGCTTAATTTATGATAATGCATTTTTATTTTATTTAAGAAAATGTTTTTTTAATTTTAATTGTTGACATACATACATATATACCCATTAAATATTGAATTATTATTGATTCCACTTAAGAAGATGGATCATACTATATACTTTATTAGCAAATCTACCAAATATTGATCTTCTGCCACAAGAAAAGAAAAGTAAAGGATTTGCTTTTGCTGCATCAAAAGTCAATATATCTATCCAACCATGTGCAAATATGCGCTTTACCTTAGTTACTGAATCTTATAGATTCACCTGAATCATAAAATAAATTGACAAAGCGGTCCACAAGCGCAAGCTCTACTTTTGGCTTCAATATATGCAATTTTTTTTAATAGTACGTAAAGTCTAATGAATCTTTGCAACGATTAAATCTTGTATAAAATTCGTATTATCTAATTGGTACATATTATTGTAATTGGACCTTAATATACGATACCATTTTGATTTAAGTGAATTTTGAACAATGGGTTTGTCATTGCCACAATATATTTTTCTTGAGTACATGAAAATCATCCTATAATTTCAAATATGAAGTTCAAGTCCCCTCAGAAAACCAACAAAAGAAAATGAATTTCGCACTCTTTTTTCACCTAGCACTACTCTTTTCTTTTCGAGCCTTTAGATGAATAAATTATAGAAGAATCAAGGAATATTTTTCTTATTGTCACCATTTTAAAGAATCGAGTTCAAAAATATTTTTCTTATTGTCAATTTGGTACTGCTTATATTTTTTTAAAGTGCTTATAGAGCTACCCCATTATCCTATTTTTACACCCACATTATGTCTCACCTACCATTAAAATTAAAAAGTTAAAATGTTATTTCTCCACCCACCATTATTCCTAAAATAACATCTTTTTTTTTTTTCAAAGAATAATATTAATACATTTTCTAAAACACCCGTCATCCTTCCTTAATTGCAACACCGCACCTGCATTACCCTAGCCACAGAAACACCTCCACCCACCCAATCAAAAACCCAAACCTTTGACACCTGCTTGGTGGCATCTCCTTTGCAAAAAGAGAGAAATGGGAGGGGGAGGAAGACAAAAGCACACGGGACGAAGAGAGAGAACTAGGAGGGAGAGGAAGAGAGAGAAGCACGAGGGGAGATTGCTCGAATAAACAGACAGATTGCTCCAAATCGATTCATTCCAATAAGGATTATGGCTGCCTCATTTGCTGCATCTCCATTTTGCACGTGACTGGTGGCCATTGGTGTTCGTCTAGGAGGAAGAGGGGCTGGAGGTGGTAATACCGGAATTGAAAGGGAGAATGGGGTGGTGCTTGTCGATGGATTTATTTTTATTTTGGTAAGTTTTAGTTTTTCTTTATTCTGTTTTAGTTTATTTAATTAAAACTATAATAAATTTATAAACATGGATTTATAAGTCTTTTGCTAGAAGGGTAAATATGTGATTAACATTTTCATTAAATGGTGGGTAGGTGAGAAAATAAGATGAAGTAATTTTAATAGCACTCTTTTTTAAAAAAGCAAGAGAGAAAAAAAAAATTGAGCTCAAAATTGTATTTGGTAACGGAGTAAAGGCCCACTAATTGAAAAATTATGGGGAGAGAGAGCGAAAAATGGAAGCAGCTATATAGCTGCTTTCAAAAATTAACTTTTTATCCCAAACCATGAGTGAACAGTGCTCAAACATCGTATTTTTTGCTACAACCATTGTTATAACTCGAGTTTACCAAATACTCATCAACTTTATTCTAAACCTATTATTCTTACAACGCATCAAGAGTAGGTTTTTTTTTAAATTGCATGAGAATACCAAATAGCCCTAAATCCCACCGGCCCAAAAGAAATGCAAGAGAAAAGGACAGAGAAAAACATCATAAAAAAATAACAAATTTCTGAGTGCAAAATTATGTCGGATCATCCTTCTGATCCAAGGGACAAACAAGTTCTGTCGAATTTCACATTTGACGGACGAATCGGGGATTAAAAACTGTTTAAGAAACTAATTAAGTTACTAAAAGTTAACAGTGGCAAAAACAAAACATGATATCTGTTATTTGAAGCTAAATCTTATTTAACCAACACGACAAATGAAACCAAATATTAAGACAAGACAGACACTAAGTTAATAGTGGCAAAAACAAAACATGATCACCTTGAACAATGTCGTCCACCAATTTTATATAACAGGCCACCACATGGGGCGGTAGTCAAGGCGCAGAGAGGAAGAGAATCCAACACGACGGAGTCGGTCGGTGGTTAATCCAATCTGCAAGTTATGAAAACTTAAAACACGTGATGTTCGAACATATTTTTATGCATGACATTTGACCAAGTTTTATATGTAAATCTGAGTTTACTGGGTCGGGCCGCACAATGTCCAAAGCGCAGTTATGTCGCAGCCCGAATGAATGAAGAATATTATCCTTACTGAAAAAGGGGTGGATATGCAACGAAGAATTATCAGCATCACCAATTCATCAAATTAAACAACTTCAACTAAATTGGCTATAACATTAATCAACTCCACAAATTACTAACAGTCTTAACCAGTTTTAAGATGTTTTATAATAACAGACTCGACACGACCCAACTCAAACATCAATACATCAACAAGTTACTCGACATGATGCTACCATCCAGCCAGCGTTCTTCCTTCCAAGTTCCGACTTTTGCAGCTCACTCCTCTTTCCCCACAGCTCAGATGTTCACTTTGATATCAGCCACTGGCTAGTTCCGGTTCTTGGATTTCTCCATGGCCCTAGGAGCTATATATGGAACAAACAAACAGGATAAGATGGGATAAGAGTACAATTCATCATTTAAATCAAAAGGTGAAAAGATCAAACGTTTATCTCGTAAAACCATAAGCTGAAACCAGTAGTAATCTAGAATTTTAAGACATTACAATTATGCACAGCAGATCCATATAAAACTTGAACAAAAAAATGCAAGCGTCTTCTGGTAAGGCTAAATGAAGTGCATGGCAACAAAGCATGAAAACTGAAACCATCGCGTTCAATCATTCTACTTCCCACAGATACCGCAGTTTTTATGCTATGAGCTGTACTAGAAAATAGTTCATGTCAACATACCAACTTTACTTGTTAGATTGTTTCATTAGGACTCCAAGGGGCCACATAGATTGTCATAAATTTGCTTTAAGTTCAAGTCAATTAAGAGGGATTTACTCATTGCACGGCCATCACACCTAATGAAGTAAATAGGAAACTCACTTGTCTACAAAATTCACCCATTTCGTTCAGTGCCTCAAAAATCTCCCATTTTATCTTTTATAAGTAATTTTATTTTCCCAAATATCCATCTGACGTGGAACTGATATTGGAAACAAATCATAAGATTATTGTTAAACACAATCAGTACAAATTAAGAGTAGTCGAGTAGATCGCTAAAGTAGAAAGACAAACCTAAACCAATGGCATCGGAGCCCTTCATTATCTTCAACCTCTTGCATGTGTCAATAAACATCCTGTAAAAAAACAGAATATACAAGATAAGCATCATGGACCATAGGATTTAGAATATCCAACGTTATAGTGAACTACTTTTGTTGTTTCACTTTTTACTCTTCCTCTTTCGGCTGGAGCAAACTCATGATATGTTCTTAATACTGAAATCTATTGAAAATATTGCATTCATAAAAGTTCTATAAATAGAAACGAACAGAAGAACTTAATTCCTGAACAAGGCTATCACATTTTCAAAAGTTTATGAGTCAGTTTAGCAATTGAAATACTTTAATTTTAATTCTACAAGTTATTATCTTTTTGTACTTTATTTTAGAAGAAATACTAAAAATAAATGTGGAAATAAAGTGTAAATTAAACAGTTTATGCAAGGGTTCAACTGGGCCTCAAAACTTTATATGTTATGTAAACAAGATTCATGTATGCTTTCACAAATTTTGATGTTCCTGTCAACATAAGCTTTAGTCGATGAATTGGAGATTAAGGACTAAATGTAGATTAATTTAGATTCCAGACTATCAAGTCCCTCAGACGATTAAGATCTCTAGTTTCTTGCAAGTCTACAATACAGTATCGCCCTCCTGACAATGGAGTAATGAAGCATTTCATTAATAAAACTCTCACCCTTGTCATAATTTCTTTTTTTTTTTTTTTTTTTTTTTTTTTTTTTTTTTTTTTTTTTTTACGGTTCATTAAAAAAAAAAAATAAGCATCACCCTCCATAAGGGAAGTCCTCCCTCTCATCGATGGGGGAATCCTAATATTCCCCGCTTATAACCCATACATGTAAATTGTACCGCGATACATCAAACTTTTACAGTTGTTTGTGTGAGAAGGGTCATTTAATTTCAAAATATATGTTGTACAAACAAAAGGCTTCAACTCTGGGAAATAATGAAACAATGTTTCTGCACTATAACAGTTTAAAAAATTCTCCCTGTGGAAACCAATCAGAAAAATACAGGAATATTAGAACTTACTCCCATGGGACATCCCCAACAAGCATCCAGTCACCATCCTTATCCTCATATGTAAGCACATATTCTGATCCGTGAAGAAGATCTCTCAGCTTACTCTCACTCAGTCTTTCCCTCCCCGGAGCTCCATGGGACCCATATTGCCCTGAAATCACAATAGAAAAGTGTGGAAATTGGGTCCATGCAGAAATGGAATGTTTTTCTATATGTAAAGACATGATATCAATATTAAATAAAGTATAGTAATTCACCTATGGTAAAACAGCTGAACATCTTTTCCAGAGCAGAAGACAGATCTTGATATGTAGAGTAGGTTCTCAGGTCTACCTTCCTCAGGTAGGGAGCCCCATCCATGCTGACCTTGACAAAAAGTCCACCGGGACCAGGTTTTCCATTCACTTCATCATTGTTCTTTGACGTAGTGGCTAGAGAATTCTTCCTAAATGATCTAATTGGCGGCCATCCAACAACTTGTGCCCTGCCAACCAAATGTAGATACAATTACGAACAAACCACAGATTTCATATAAAGCTTCAAAGTCGTCCATCTAAAATTCTAACTTACTTAGCAGCTGGGGCACTTCCATTGTTAGAAGCACCCAAAGGGTTATGGCCGCCTCCGTTTGTAGCATTAGATTGTTCTTGTTTAGTGCGTGCTTCTTTTGTTATGGTTGGCTGACTCCCAGAAGGCCTGGATGATAGCATTACATTGATTGAATTCACAGGAAACTTCCCTTGTCCAACAGATTCTGGAGATTCAGAATCAGAGCCAGCTGCATGAAACATCCAATTTCCTTCAGTATATGCATTACTTTTCACCTCTGAGAATCCATCCAGAGTGTCAGCAAAGCCCCTTTTGTTGCCATTCTTCTGTGATGAGGAGCAGATTCCATCTTTTGAAGGAAGCAAAGGAAACAGTGGCTTCTCGTTAAGTTTCCCCGAGTTCAACAAGCAAAGATCAGGTTCCCGTTCTGGTGATTGGGATCCAGGAAGACCGAGCCTCAACTCCGTAGCCTTAAAGTTCAGATTGTTCTTAGTCCCCTCTGACAAGTTCGAGACCGTGGAGCTGTCGACTGAAGAACAATCTGACAATCCTAGGTAGTTACGTTCTTTCAGTCCAGAACTGTTATGAGAGATACAGTCCATAGAGCGTGAAAAAGCTACCATAGACCCATTGCTCTGCCCTTCCTCCTCACCACCCAATAGTGGTGGAGACATTAGCAACTACACTACTGCAAAAGGGAAACAATATGAACCAAATTATCAGATTCATTGCTTGTAAAACTACCAGCGAAACCAAAACATGAAAATCCCAACAGCACAAGATGGAGAAAGCTTCATTAGTTTAAGGTTTAACTGTCTCATCTAATGGAAATTAAATTCACATCAAGTATAAATAGAGTCCTAGAAAATTTTACGAACAGAGAATCATGAATTTTCTCATCATGATTTTCCCATCAAAATAATTGTGAGCATGACTAAAGGGGTTTTCAAAAGACAAAAGTCACAAAACTATCTGATAAAACAAACAGTGGCTATCCAGAAACCGGTAACATGTAAACCATATTAAACCAAGACAGATCAATATCCCAATGGAACAGATTCAAGCTTCTCCTAGAATAGTTTCCGGTGAGAAATGAAACTCAAAAGGATATATATATGAATAATCTAAAGAAAAAATAGAAATATTTGACAGGATCCATTTGGGAAATGTAGATTAGTCGAAATACAATCAAATCCATGAAGGGGAAAAAAACCCAAATTGGGAAAGTGCTCACTGGTCTGCCCATATAATCAATGTACCAGAGAACATATATTTATATGGCTTCAGATCAAACCACAAGCCACCATAGTCCAAGCTAAAGGTTCAGATGCCAGAGGTTTGTAGCTCAAGCGCTTAAGAGCATTTGTCCTTGCACCCGAAATCCTAGGTTCGATTTTCCCTCCCCCAAATACCGCTCGTATAAAAAAACTCCGTAAATTCAAACAAACCCGAACCATTACACAACACGTTATGAACAGCCTAAGATAGTTGCAAAATTGAAAGAATCTCAAGAAGAAACTAGGACATGAAAATCCTAACAAAAATGGAAAAGTTACATTCACCGGCAACGAAAGGTTGTAACAAACACAACAAGTATCCTCCACAACTTCAACCTCACAAGCTTAATAGGAAATTTTGCTACTTTATGATGTGATTCCATCAGAAACTAAACCAAATGCACATCAAAAACAAATTGAAAAGTGAATCCGTATTTATACTTTCTTGGAAAGGAAAAAGGTCAACTGGGTATTTAGCATTTTGTTTGCATGAGCTTAAGCTTTACCATTTAAAAATAAATAAAATAAAATAATCTCCTTTTTCTCATCTCCCTAAATTTTCTAGGAAACCAAACAGAAAATGCAAAAAAAATGTTAAAACAACTTTTAAAAAGAAAATTGTACAGATCCACTGCGATATATAAAAGTCCAAAAAAAGTATAGCAAATTAAGCTGAAATGCTCCAGGAATTTACTCCGAATATTGAACAAAACAATATGCAACTGAAAAAACAAAAAACCCAAAATAAATAAATAAAAATCAAACCAGAGAGAGAGGCAAGGTTACAGAGAAACCACAAAACACTGAGCTTTCAGAACGAACCCAAAACATACAGAGCATCAAGATCTCAGAACAAAACGACCCAGAATTCAAACAAGAAAAAAAAGCTCAGCTGCAAAATCATATACTAAATTATACACAAATATTAATTAAGACTGTAAAAACAAAAGTTTTTAATTAGCAGGAAAACAAAATAAAAAATGGGAATATTGGTAGCACGCACCTGAGGAACTTGTGTGGATCAGACAAGGAAAAGAAGACCGACGAACCCTTTTTCTGAATTCTCAAGGAAAATGCAAACAAAGCATCAAAGTAAAAGCAGAGAAAGAAGAGAGAGAGAGAGAGAGAGCTTAGGACCCTTCCATTAGGCAGAAAGCAACAAAGCTGTATTTTTTAGGCTGAGCTCGCCGAGGAACTCGAAGCCCAAAATAATTAATATATTTTGTTGAAAAGAAAAAGAAAAAAAGTAGGGGTAAAACTGAAAATACGGGTAAAAGGTGGGGTTTTGTAATTATATTAATCTATGCTTTGTCTGTGAAAATACGGACCGGCTGGTTTTGCACGGCGCCGATCTGGGACAGGAATGGGGAGAGGATTGAAGGCTCAGATTGACTCTGTTCACTGAATCTGAGCCGTCAATTTTTGGTTCCGCGAAAATATGTAGTTCTGGCGCAAAGACGTTCTCCCTTTTGCTGTAACTACTCGTTACGTTATTGTTTGTTGCTTTGTCAATGACAAAATGTTTGTTAATTGGCTTAAATGTTAAAAATGGTTTGTGTATTTTACCTGTTCGGTCAATTTTAGTTTTCGCGTTTTTATTTTGGCCAATTTGATTATTGAGTTTCAAATTGTTAGCCAATATAGTCAATTTCATTAATTTACAGTTAAATATTTCATTTAAAATTTATTAAAAACCCTATTTATTTAAGAAATCTGAAAAGCTTAATGTAAAATTTAAATAAACATAACATAAAAGTTCAGATTAAAACTCAAGACAGCATCTCTAACCACGAACGTGCAATGGAAAGGGAGATCCACAAAGGAGTAGAAGGGATGCAGATCAATGCTACGAAGATGGTGGATGCGGATATGACGCGGAGTTGTATGGGGTCAACACTAGCGCAGGAGAGCAAAAGATGGAGAGCAACAGAACATCGACCTCACTAGAGAAATAATGCGGAATTTGATGGCAGGTGGGAGACCGTGGGGTGAATTTTTTTTTCTGAAAGAGATAGGATGGGTAGTTACAAGGTGACTCGTAGTGGTGGCTTTGGATGGGTGGATGATGGTGGTGGCTGGGATTGAGGGTAGAGGTGGAAGGGTTTCAATTTTGTTGTTGTTGAATTTTTATTATTTTTTTCCCTTAATTTTTTCTTTCTTTTTTTTATCAATTTGAAACATGTTTGGATGGAAAATGAGCACGTTGACTAACTGAGGAGCCAAATCGGTCGTAAGGGTAAAACATAGGACCATTTTAACATCTAAACCTTATTAATTTTTTAAATTATGAAAAAAAATATTATTTTAAGATCTTTTGTTTTAAATTATCAATTAACAAAAAAGTACCAATAGAAAAGACAACCAAAGCAATTTATGAATACACTATAATTTAAAATAATTATAGGATTACAACTCAATTCTACCACGTTTTCCGATCGCCCAATTTTTCCGAGGAACAGACGATCATATTTTTTTCATCTCAAGGTCACTGTCCTTTTTCAAAAAAAAACGTAATGAATTTTTCTCAAAGTTATTGATTTTATTGTGTATGCGCCACTTATTACTACGATTGAATGATATTCGTTTTCATCTATAAGTAGAAGTCTTAGGTTCGATTCTCGCCAAATGCGAATATGAACCAAATGACTGTGGTTAGCCCATTGTGAAATTTAGCTCACTCTCACACCCCTTAGTATAGATAATATCAAATGCATTAAAAATAATTATTGAGTATACATATGAAAAAATAAACTCACACAACAAACATAATTGAAGATGAAAATGTTGTACATATTGCTACTTTTCTTGTGAGATCAAGCATTCTAGTGTTAGGAATGTAAAAAAGTTAGACGAAGTTGTCTAGATTACCTCTTCATTAAATATTTGTCGAAAGATGTGTTACAAAGTACAATGAACAGTTGCAAGTCAAAACGTATGCAGTCTGCATGCTCATTTATAATAGTGAATGTTTTGCCATCTGAGTCTTTGAGTAGCCTTTCCTTCTCCCCTACTTTGAAAGAGCAAGGCTTGACCCCCAGAGTCATAATAGTTGATGGTATGTCCACTCCTAATTGTCTTGATACAAACCTTTATCCTTCTTGTTGTAATGAGCTTATTGAGAGTAAAAATCATTCCTCTTGCCAATGGATGAATACGTTTGGTGACTTAGTGGGCTACTAAGTGGGGGCAGGAGAAGATATAATAAGTGTTTGAATGGTCAAAATTTGCTCACCTGGTAGAATTTGACTTCCACTCCCCACTTGTTGATAGGGGTAAGGATTCCCTTGATATGTCTTTGCCTCGGCAAATGTATGATTGTAAGCTTGTATCATCACCTCATAGTAAGTATTCCAAGTGTTAGCATTGTTCATGTACTTGGAGAAACATTCATGCATGCCTACCATGAAGGCCCTAAGAACTGTTTTATCATTTGTCTCTACACAAAGAGAATACTCATGGCTGAAATGACCCACATACCCATGCAGTGACTCATTTGGCTTCTAAAAAATGGTGTATAAATCATCAGAAAAGTGTAAGCGATCAATGTGGAAGATATGTTGAGCCACGAAAAAGTCTCCTTAGCTCAGCGAAGGAATCCACTGTATCATATTGAAGACGACAATAACAATTGAGAGCTCTACCTCCACTTAAGAAGGTGGAGGGAAAATGAGTCATCGACCATCATCACTGTTTCTTTGGTAGACCATGGTGGATTCAAAGAGATGAATATGCTCAATTAGATCTTCCCTCCCAGTATATGGCTCATCTTTTGTTTTGTTTCTCCTCGTAGAGGGGTGCCAAAGATCCTCCTTGTCAGAAGGTCGGGCCTTGGCATATTCCAGTCAAGTATCATGCCCTGACGCCCAGTTTTTAGTTTGTTCACTTATTCAAGGAGTTGCAGGATAAAGGGATCCTGAGTGGAGTCAAGCACCATTATAACCCTCATTCGTAAGTTTCCATCATCTCTTTGAAGTTGGAAAGCTTGGGCAATGGCATGTGGCCTTTCCATGGATTTAGCGTACTGGGTCGGAACATGCATCTTGGAAGCACCCCCCCCCCCCCCCCACCCCCAAGTTTCCCATACCTTCTTATCCCTTTAAGGCTTTTTGTTCCTTCCCTAGGTTGGTAGCTAGTATGGGTTATGGCAGGGGACCGAGTCTGTTGATGACCCTAGGGTTGTTGATCTTTGAACCTACGTGGATGGGTTTTGCATCTAAATTTTTAAAGTTTTAAATTTCCACGTGGGCCAAATTGACACGTGGCACCCAATCATTGTCAACATGGGTGCCACGTCACAGGTTATTTGCAATTCTGACGGAAAGCTTAACAGATATATAAAAGTGTCACAAAAATTTCACTTTATGTATGAGACATAGATGAAAACAAAAATTATTATATAAAAGTTTGAAAACCACAAAATTTTAGGTAAATAATAACATGAAGAAGGAGAAACTTCCTTGTCTAGGCTGCATTCCCCCTTCTTTCCAAATATTTCTACTACTACAGAGCAATACTCCGGTGAGTTGTAGAAAAGTTACAAAGAAAAATGCAGTGTTTCTAGAATCTTAAAATGTTGATGATATTTGAAATTTTAAGGGTAAATTACACAGAACTACCTTAATTATTGGGTCATTAACAGTTTCATACCTCGTCTTAAAAAAGTTTCAATGTCATACCGTATCTTCGAATTTGTTGCAATGTCATACCTTCCGTTAGTTGTCTGTTAATTCCTCTGTTAAATACTGATGTGGCACACTTTCTAATAAAATATTATTAAAAACTAAAAAAAAATCATTCAATATTTTTTAAATATTAAAATAATAATTAATTAAAGAAGAGTTATTTATATATTAAACAAACAAAAAAAACCCCAAGTTCGTCTTCCCCCCCTCCCCACTCCTTGCAACCCAAAAAGAAATAAGAAGAAGAAGAAGAAGAAGATAAAAATAATAATAATAATAATAACACATCTTCATCTTCCCCGACCCCACCTTCCCTGCCATGCACCCCTTTCTTCCTCCTCCCGTCTTCCCCTTCCCTCCTCCTCCGCACCCTCCCTCGCACCCATTACCTGCAACTCAGATAAAAATTTAAAAAAAAAAAAAAAAAAAAACATCCTCATCTTCTCCAACCCCCCTTTCCCTACAACCGAAATCTCGTCTTCCGCTGATTCGTCAGGTGGAGAAATTGGGCACGGAGAAAATGGGGGGAATGTGTGTGGATTTAAGGAGTGAGGGGTGTAAAGGAGGGAAGATGGTGGGTGCAGAGGGTGGATGCGGAGGAGGAGGGAAGGAGAAGACAGGAGGGGGGAAGAAAGGGGTGGGTTGCAAGGAATGAGGGGTCAGGGAAGATGAAGATGTTTTTTTTTCTTTCTTCTTCTTTCTTTCTGGGTTGCAGCGGGTGGGGGAGGGGGGGTAAGATGAACTTAGGGTTTATTTTTTATAAATAACTTTTCTTTAATTAATTATTATTTTAATATTTAAAAAAATATTAAATGATTTTTTTTAGTTTTTAATAATATTTTTTTTTAGTTTTTAAAGTGTGCCACGTCAACATTTAGACAATTGACGAAATGTATGATATTACAACAAATTCGAAGATACGGTATGACATTGAAACTTTTTAAAGACGAGGTATGAAATTGTTAATGACCCAATATTTGAGGTAGTTCTGTGTAATTTACTCAAATTTTAATATAAATTGAATTTGAATACTATATTTTATGGAATAGTATAATTTATAGCCAACCTGAAAGAGACAAAGTAAAAACATAACAAGTGCAGACAAGTCTATCATATTCAGAAGAGTAAACCCAGGCATTAAACCAGGAATGTGGTTTGATAACTTGATATTAATTATTAACTAGTTTGGTATGAATTATATACTTGGTGATGGGTAGAGTGTTGTATTGCTAATCAATCATATATGAAATGGTTGCTTCAAAAATCAAATATAAACGGTGGACTTGACTTTTTCAACCTGAATTTATACGCCATATTTTACATTATTGAGTTTGGGTTGATGATAAAGTGAGTTAGTCATAATAATAATAATATAGTTACGAGCTTATTATAAGACATCAACCAAACAGTAACATTAATGATAATCAATAATAAAATAATTGCATACTTGTTATAGTGAGCGTCGCAACCGTGTGAATCAAAGCTAAATTTTTTTTTGACCGAATAAATAAAATTAAGTGTCGCTAAACTAATTAATTAGGAGTATTGAAAAAAATAATAAACACAGAAACAAACACTGAAGAGGGTAGGGATTAAGATTAGGAAGAGGGGGAGGGGGACAGAGAAAAACAGGGGTAGGAAGTGTGGTAGGGGGGGACAAGAAAACGGCAGCTGACGTCTGTTTGCCGGGTGGTGTGCAAGACATCTAACCTCCCTCCTCCATCATTTTTCTCTTTCCATAAATACCCTTCAATAATTAATTGTTTATTGTTTTACCAAATTAAATTATTGTTTATAGACGCCTAAATTAAAAATTAAGATTAAAATAATGAAAATGTTGGTGGTGAAACTTGGTCGGAGTAGCATCATGAAACTGGCAGGAGTGCTTTCGCACGCTTGGGGGCACAAGCATTCATGTTTTGTGCATGCCACAAAATATTGTCCATCATCACCCTAACATCACTCCCCACGTCACCTGCACCTACTACTACTTCATTGCATTTGCCTGCCATTTCAACAAGGGTATACACCGCGTTCTGTTCAATAATGAATTATTACATATAATTATTTACATAGTAATAAATTATAAATTGTGTTATTCATGAATAATTTTTTACTTTTTACATATTATTTTTAATTTTTAGTTGTAGGATTAAATGAATTAAAAAATATTAAATTACAGAAATTAACAAAATATGTGTGGGAGATAAAATTTTGTATGTGAATAGCACTACGCTAAATTATTAGAATGGAACATTACGTGCCAATGAAATTGTTTTGTGTAGGTCATGAGTTGAATAATGCAAATTATTTTGTTCAAAAAAATTTTCACGTAATAATACATTATCGGACCGAGATGCTTCTATATTAGTGAACTCGTTTGATGCCATTCAATTGTTCACTATGATCTCTCTGCCTTTTTATTTTTGAATTTTATTTTTTAGTGTTTTTTTTTTTTTGGCTGTGCTGTATTAATGGTTGTTTCTGCAGGTACTAGTATATAGGCTCTGCAATAGCTATATGTAGGCGCTGTTCAGTTAAGCAAACATGGGGTACTGTACTGTTTGTGAAAAGGACAAAAACATGTTCTTTGCTTGTTGCTATGGAGAAATTGTTCGTGCCTGGAGGCCGTGCGGCCAATGTCTGCATTTCCTAGTGAAATAATGCAATAGGAGCTTTTGTGCTCTCTTCTCACTCGCCTCATCTAATTGGATTGGATTGGATTTTTGTTTAAGATTAGGTGGATTAATTTTTGCTCTAGTTAATGTTTGTTAGTTCATAAGGATCATTTTTGTACTAGTAACTATGTATGTTTTGGTGAATGTTAGATTAGAACATTCGTCAATCCAGAGACTTGACTGGCTTCTGATGTCATGACTTGAGACTCGAACCCTACATTGAAGAATCAGAGTTCAAACTCTCAATCTTTGGCGCCATAATAGAACTTGAACCTCAAACCTCGAACCTAATGGTCACTATATAACAAATTGACAATAGCCAATAAAATTTATTGTGCCTAATGAAATTAAACAAAAACCAATCAGTGGCTAATGAGGTGAGTAAAGATACTACATATTCACCACTTTAACCATTGATAAGGCTTTACTCACCTTATTATGTACAATTATTATTAGTGATTATTATAAATGATGGATTGCTCTTGTGGTTAAGATATTCTTTTTTAACCTACTGCATCTTGTGTTCAAACTTTCTCCTTTATTTAATGTAGAATATCGCGCACTTGTATTAAAAAATTGTGACTACGGTCGAGTTTTATCTTGATTTGGGTTCAGGATTCAATTTTCGAGTCCCCATTTCCTGGTTCACCGCTCGGAATATGAACCTCGACTTAGCTCACATTAAAGAAATATAAAATTGGATATAAAACTGTAGGCCTAAAGTTTCACAGCCCAGTCCAAATCCGGTTTACACACCTCAAAGATTGAGGCCCAAGTTTTGCAGATCCCACTTGCATCTTAGCTAGCAAGTTGGGACTTTCATTTTCTTTGGAAGTATTAAACCCCATTCACTATCAAGATATAAGAGAGGACATGTGTTGTAGTATTATTGGTCCATTGTGAAAAGAAAAAAAAAAAAGGTTTTGAATGATTAGCATGCAAGTCTTGTCCGAAAAAGTACAAGGGACTGGTTCCGAATTTTGATCATGACAATTTCAGTTTATTTGGGTTGATATGAAAGTTTGAGGTGTGATTTGGAGATGGGCGTATCTTCAAAACACTGCACAAAGCTCTTCATTTTTCTTTTCTTTACGAACGATAAAATAAATATATCAAATTCATCTAAACTGCAAAAAAGATGATTCAAATTTGAGTTTAGATGATAAAGGACATTACTCTAATCAAATTGGTCAACCAAAGCCAGACATTTGCACAATTTTTTTGGGATGATGTTGTCTAGGGTAATTGGATTTCCAACTTTCTAACCCTTTGGAAAACCCTTTGATACAAAAAGGAAAAGAATACAAGGACATGGGCTAAATTACCATCCACACATATAATATGACATGTTTTCACAACCCTTTTTTTGCCCACCATGTTTGCACGGATGAAATTTGTCTTGAAGGTAGGAACAAAAATGAAGTTACAAAGAAGTTGCGTCGATGTGAATCATCGATGCTCTCCAACAGAAAGGAGACTGCGTTTCTTGGAAGCAAACCAGCTTCGTTGGGTCTGCAACTCTCTGAAAGATAAAAGCCAAGGGTACAAATGAGATATGACATATACACAAAACATATGAATGTCCCGGAATTAGCAGATAGCTGAGAGCTCATGGCTTCAAAAGTTTTGCAGGTGTACGTGAGGACTCGCACGTTGGACAAGAGTAAGGGTGGCCAACTCTCACTTGGTTCCAACAAGCAATGACAAGCCTAGTTGCTGATGTTGTTTTTGTTATTTTTGGGTTTTGATTTTAGTGGTTTGGTCTGATACCATGGTTGGATTAGCATATCTAATTCAAAGTTAATTGTTACTTAGTATTACTGTCTAACGATAGTCATTTATATTTGTAAGTAAAAAGTTTTAACCTTAACTCACGTGAGTGAAACTTAATTCTACCATTCATTTTATTCATTTATATTTGTAAGTCAAATATTTAGACTTCATTTTGTTTTAATTTGCCATATTATAACCAACCTGAGTGAAACTTAATTCTACCTTTTAAGATCTCTAAAATGCCAAAATCATATATTTTGTTATCTAAATTTTACTCTTTCGATGTCAGATAATACTATGTTTAATTGTTAATTGTACCAAATTTAAAATTGCCAACACCACTTCAACTTTGTTTCATTTTCTCTTTCTTTTGAAATTGCATGAGTTCAATTCTTGCTTTTCCTCCTCTCCGGTTCTTCTTTCCATAATGTTTTACAGTTTGCATTACGGGTGAGAAGAACTTGTAGATCAAGTGAATTTTTTTATGGCAAGATTATGGAATCGATTGGATCAATTTTTTTTTTAGCTTCATTTGCGTATTAAAAAGTCAACATCATGGAGAAAAAAATTAGTACGGACGGATTTTGTTTGCCTTTGTCAAGAGAATTACGGTTTATTAGCAAAAATGTCCGCGCAATGTTGCTAGTTTTAAAACCATGACTTAGGCTACTGCTTTGGGTGTTGGTGGCTCAACGGCGTAGCTCGAAGCCACTGCTCGCTAGGTTTAAAAAAAAAACCCTAATTTTTTTCTTTCTTTCACAACATCAATCCACATAAGAGCAATATTATGAGTATAATGCATGCACAATTTATGTAGAATCTAAAATTCATAAAATGTAAAATTGGGTCATGCATTATAGTGAAGTTTCATGCAAATAAGGCTAAAAAAAAATATCTAGATCGATTTTATATAGAGGTTTATAAAGTGATGGGTTTTTGTCTAGAAAATAAGTGTTGTAAGGGGTTAACTCTAAAGCACCATTTTCTTTACCCAATTATTAATTATAGTCCAAACGATCCCTATAATAAACAGGAAATGATAAACAAACAACCCTTTTAGCGCTTCACACACCCCTTATTTAATCACGTTCGTTGTTTTTATTTAGTTTATTCAATCTAATTATTGTCAAAAGTAAAGAGTAGTGTGTGAAGGACTAAAAAGAGTGTATATAATCCGCTCCCATAATAATCCCTTCCAATTACTCCATTAATTTAAACAGTAAAATTAGAGCTCAGGTTAGAACTGTAGAAAATTTGATTGAAGAGTCTTTAGTCAACAACTGAATTGATGTTTTGAACCATTTTTTAAGTATTAACAACGCACAACATAAAGTGTTCCGACATGCTAAAAAAGAAACATAAAACGGATAAACACACGAAAAGAAGTATTAGTATAGGTTTGAGGCCTAACTGAGAGGTAAAACGGATAAACACACAAAAAGAAGTATTAGTATAGGTTTGAGGCCTAACTGAGAGGTTCATAGCCAACATTTCAAAGTTTCAACATCCGTTCAAAAACCTATGAGCAGGCAAAGAAAATATACAATCGCTTTGGCAGAATCCATGAAAACTTGATCCTATTAATCATAACTTTAGTGTGTTTTTCTTAACATGCACTGAAGTACAAATTTACTTTTATGCTAACTGCTCGTCTACAAGACTACACAGCACAAGCAACATTTTTCTTGACCTCCAAGAGTTGGGTGACACGTTGGGTGTGCAGCTTTGTATGGAAAAGTTGTATCAGTCTCATAATTGGGAAAACTCACCAACTCCCCTACTCGGCAACTTTTGCTCAAAAAAGCTCACATATCATATCATAGTTGTCTACCATTTTAGCCCCAAAAAGAAAAGGACTAAAGACTAAGTGTTTGGGAAATTATAAAGAAATTATGATAAAAAATTTACAATAAAATAATATTATTTTAATAAGCACTTAGATAATTAGGTTAAAGTGCGGGTATCTCGTTCTTTTTAAAGAGATTCAAACCCACAATGGTTTGACAAAGTCCACGAATCGATGCTGCAATGTATTTCTTGACTTGTCCATTCCAGAATACAAAAGCCCAATTGAATTATTGTGTGACTCAAAGTTATATGCACAAAAGGAAAAGTCCAAAGCTCCACCGCAAGGACATCCTTCTTTGGCCAGTAAGTAAAACGGAAATAATGGCAGAATGGAGAGAATAATTGTTGTAGAAGAAATTGAGTAGTGAGATAATAAATAAAAACGATGATGGAGAAAATGCTACTAATTATAGATTTAGTATCACCCTTAGTGAATAGGGTAATAAAACACAAATTAACAAAAAAAGAGTTACAATAGTTACATAAAACGAAAGGCTAATAGACTCCACCTTATTTTTCCACTAATTTACTCATTTATTTAAAATTAAGAATTCACCAACACTACAGTTCCACCGTCATCCTTATATTGCAACAATCGGCTCTTTTAATTTAAATTTGAGCTGAATGTAAGAGGGTTTGTAATTTAAATAGCTAAGAACTCTTGTGTTTGGAATCTTTTTATCGATTGTCTTTTCTTTCATTATCTATCACCAACAAGAAAAATGAAAAAGAAAAACTCTGGAAATAATTAGTCACCAACCTCATGCATCAATGATTGTTCGAGACAATGTTGGTTCCCTGTTAATGCTATGCACATGTTAATCACCAAATCCTTGAGCCATATTAAAATGTGAGGTTTAATTATGAATGCATTATTTCTTCCTTCCACACAGTAACATGCAGCACAGCCAGCCATTCATGAACACAAAATTGAATGGCTTTGTGCAAAATAGCAAGCACGCAATGCAGCCAGCTGAAGGCCAACTTCCTAACTTCTTTAATATTTAGATTCAATATATCTCAACTTTTTATTTCCACCTTTTTTTTTTCTTTGTTAGTAAGGAAACAAACAAAATCTAAGCTCTGTAGGGATACAGGTTATCTACAAATATTCATTGAAATTCGAAGCTATTTGACTATTGAATTAAATGGTAGTCATATTAATCGGTTTATCAAATTTGGACCGTATTTGAATCAATTTGAATCATCGAATCTAACTTGTCGACCCATATTTGATTAGCATTGAGTTCAAATTGAATAAGATCCTTATCAAATCTAATTTACGACCTAAAAAGATTAAAATATCATTGCTAAAAATACAATATTTATTAATAAAATGAAGGTATAAGTTTATTTTATATTCATAAAAAGGCTTAAATTCCTCACACAAATATGATAGTTAAAAATAAAAATAAAAAAAAATAAAATGTCAAATCAGGTTATTATCAAGTCGGATCACTCTTAATTTATATATGGATCCATTTATAATCGAATTATCTAATTCGAATAATCGGATTGGAAATCTCCATTTCTATTAATTCGGATTTACTATTAGTAAAAATCCGATCCATTGACAGATGACATCTCTATAATTGTACTACAATTGCTTCCACATTTAAATTCAACATTTTATTTCCATATTTTTCATCATTTTGTTTCTAGAGGGAGCAATAACGTTAAAGGGTTAAATAAAAAATAAAAAATGATTGTGCTCCACCATTATGATAAAACGACTTCTAACATTATTTTGTTTCTTTATTACCAAGGATACAAGCAAAAGTAGAAAGCAAATAGTCCAAATCCGCTCTTTATACGCTCGTTTGAAAGTGTTTTTAAATTAATTAAAAATGCTTAATAAAAATGCTAATGAATTTAGTAAAAGCATTTAAAATACTTCTTATAAAAGAACCACTTCAAGCATTTTTAACATCCAAAAATATATTTTCTTAAAATATTTTTTATTATTTTAAAAGTACTTTTCAATCAAGCTTATCGTTAGCACCCAGTTTAACTGACCCCACATCATTCCGTACCAAGGACCTGGACGTATCTTTACACGTACTCACACTCTCTCTCTCTCTCTCTCTCTCTCCTCACTCATTTTTTTTATAAATTACCTCATTTCCAAACTCCCAGACACCAAAACCAAAATCCCAATTCCTTAACCCAACAACTCTGGCTCGTCTGGGTCCTCCTCAACGCATGAGTGAAGGAAGAGGACAATCACCGCCACCGTCACAGCCGCCACCGTTGTTGTCATCATCGGATTCAAGCGATGGAGAGCCCGGATTTTTCACCACCCCACGTGGATGCATCACGGCCGTCCTTGGGCTTCCCTCTTGGCACGGCTCTCCTCTTGATCATCATATTTAGCCTCAGTGGAATCTTCTCGTGCTGCTACCACTGGGACAAGCTCAGATCACTCCGTAGATCTTTCAACCAAGACGCTGACCCCGAGGCCGACGTCGAACCGCCATCTCCCACCAAATCTAAACCTGCCCACATGGTAACTAATTAATTACTTTCAGTAGTTCAATAGTTCAGTAATTTTACTTTATCATTACTTCCCTCTCTCTCTCTCCCCCCCCCCCCCCCTCCCCCCCCCTAACTATGTTACTTTTTTAGACTGTAAATTTAAATAATAATTTAGATTCAAGTCTTTCATCATAACATGTCGTATTATATGTTGTCAGATCGTGAATATGAACGGTTTATATCATAACATGTCGGATATCAAAAACAGAACATTACCCTGTTTTTGTTTTCTTTTATATTGAAGAGATTAATGATGTTAGTTATTTCTTAATTAGGATTTGAAGCAGAAGCAGAGGCAAAGCTTGCCGGTGATAATGGCAGGGGACCAGATTCCAAAGTTTATGGCATTGCCATGTCCTCGAGAACCTCCGAGAGATGACAAGATTGCAGTGAAGGTGCAGAAGCAGCCCAAGCCACCTCGATTTCCCGTGCCTCTGTATTAGCAAATTTGTTAATCATTCGGTGTCTTGTACATATTACGTAATGATATATAATATCTACCATTCAATTACATTTGTAGCTCAGTTTTTTTATAAGACAGAGAGATAATCACAAATTTTCCACTATCATTACTTGCTTTATTTTTATCTTTAATAGCGATATTCTACACTAAATAAAGTGAAAGATTTAAACTTAAAACACAACGGTTAAAAAAGAAAAGCTTTAGCCATAAGGCAATCCATCACTTGCGTCCATTACGGATTTTTTATTAGATTTGGCAAAGTCGAATACAATCGCCACTATTTGGCAAAGTAATCATTTTTTTGGGTGCAAGTGTGTGTTAATTGAGTGCGTTGCTAGTTGCTGTACTTTCTTTTTCCGGGGCTTTGTAGCAAACTGGGCATATCCTTTTAAGTACTACGAATGTTGATTAACATTTTCGAAAGACCTAACTGATGGTGATTAAAATGGAAGTGGAACCATTCGGATTCGGTGCGGTAATGATATGCTGCCAAAATATCCAACTCAGACTTGGATTGCCAAGTGGAGTTAACTTGAAAAGGCAGCTTGGCAGGCTTGAAGTTGAAGGGAACACCAGCTTTTGGATTTGGAGAGTAATATATTGCAGATTGATATACTATATAAATATATGGGAGGAGAAAACTAAAATCAATCTACCATTCATATCATCCACCATCCTATAATGGCTTTGTGGCACTAGACTTTTTATTTCTACTAGTTTTAAAATCTTTAGTGTTGTTTTTTTTTGTTTTTTTTGTTTTTTTTTTAATATAAACGATATTATTTACATTAAGAGAAGGGAGATGAGCTAAATTTTATAATGGGCTAGCAATAATATGGTTCAAATTCGCTTTTAGAGAGAATCGAATCTAAGACTTCTCATTTACAAATGAAGAAAAATATCACTACACCATAGTATTAAGTGACATTAGTGTTGCCTCTTAAGTACGGTTGAAATTTCAAACTGAAGGACCTCTTGAACCAACCGAACCGGCCGGAAGTCAAATATGTTCATAAGTTTTGAACCGGTAATGAAACCAAACCAACCAAATTTTAAAAATAAATCAAAGTAAGAGTGAGTAATATTTCAAAAGTAAGAGCCATCATTAGTTGAACCGCAAACCATTCACTTATATTCTTAGAGCATCTCCAATGTATCGGAAATTTAGGACTTAAAATTGGGAGCATTTTTGTTTACCATTACTAACTTTGGTGAGTGCTTACCTCTCTCTGATAGCTTGTCACGTGTTCTCTCACCAAATCATAGTTAAACTGTAATATTAACTGTTTCTAAAAGAATAATAAATTATTAAAAAAAACATTAATTTTCCTCTCCCTCCGCCCACTCCTCTCCCTTGCAATCTGTCAATCCTAATCCGTCATTCTCAAAAGCTCCACCACCGTCCCTAAACTAGGCTTCCGTGGTACATTGCTGGATTAATATCCACCCCAATCTTCTTCTCCTTCACCTTCATCGACTTCCACGTCAGATTGGCGGTGGGGAAGTCGCCAATCTCGGCAGCAACCACGCCATGAACGTCCGAATCTGCGGAATCGGCCATTTGGGTTTTACTTTATTGGAGATTTTTAACATGGGATCGACAAAGATCCCACCTTGGAACGCCTCTAGGGCGAAAAAGTCGAGATTTCACCATAAAATTAATTGACGATATAAAAAGTAGTCCAACTACTTATTAGAACATGCAAACCGAGGTGATATTTAGATCTAAGTTTAAGTTTCCGGCCAAAATGAGATTTAAGTTTGAGTTTAATAAGAGATTTGAGTCTAAGGTGAAGGCTATGCCAACAAAGAAACATATTCCACAACCAAGAAAAATAAGATTTGAGTTTATATCCAATGATTTCCAATGCTTATACTCAAATTTTTAAAACTCAAATTCTAATTTTGAATCCCATGTTTTCTCCTCCAAGTAAAAACTCAAATCTTAAAATTCAAAAGATAAGAATATAAGTATAAGAGTATAAGTCTTTGCATTAAAGAAGAAAATCAAATTTCTCAAACTCACCACCTTTTTTGCGCTCAAATATAAGAATATAAATTTAAGATTTGAGTCGCTGGGGATGCTCTTAACTATATTTGGGTCTTAAAAGTGTGGTGAGTTTGTGTATTTTGGTTTTCTCTTCCAATGCAAAGATTTATATTCTTAGACCTATATTTTAATATATTCTCAAGAAGCAAAAAAATGGAATCAACTCAAAATTGTGCATTGGAGGTCTTGGTTGAATAAAATTAATCCTTGTTGGCATAGACTCCACCTTGACTCAAATCTCATATTGAAACTAAAATATGAGTCACTTTTGTGGGAAATTCTGTCACATCCCGGCTTGGGCCCTCACCACATCTCGGGCTTGACACCACTGTAGCACGATATTGTCCGCTTCGGGCCCTGACCATGCCCTCACGGTTTTGTTTCTGGGAACTCACACGAGAACTTCCCAATGGGTCATCCATCCTGGGAACGCTCTCACGCGAACTCGCTTAACTTCGGAGTTCCTACGGAACCCGAAGCCAGTGAGCTCCCAAAAGGCCTCGTGCTTGGTAGAGATGGAAATATACATATAAGGCTTACATGATCCACTCCCTGGGCGATGTGGGATCTTACAATCCACCGCCCTTAGGGGCCCGACGTCCTCGTCGGTACACTTCCGGCCAGGGATTGACTTTGATACCAAATTGTCACATCCTGGCCAGGGCCCCCACCACATCCCGGGCTCGACACCACCATAGCACGATATTGTCCGTTTTGGGCCTCGACCACGCCCTCACGGTTTTGTTTCTAGGAACTCACACGAGAACTTCCTAGTGGGTCATCCATCCTGGGAATGCTCTCGCGCGCTTCGGAGTTCCTATGGAACCCGAAGCCAGTGAGCTCCCAAAAAGCCTCGTGCTAGGTACAGATGAGAATATACATATAAGGCTTACATGATCCACTCCCCTGGACGATGTGGGATGTTACAAATTCAAATATGAATTTTTAAGAGTAATGTACATTGGAGAGACTTTTTTCTCATATCAAAACTCAAATATAATATTTTAGTCCTAAATCCCTATGTTCTTTCTTAAGTGTGTATAAAAATATATTTAAAAGTAATCTAGTGAATATAACTTACAAATGGGATTAGTTGTAGGGCATAGACCATATCGAACTTCAATGATCCGAACCGTTTAGTTTAAAAGTCTCAATTCATAGATCATCTTTGAAAAATTTCAATTTAATCTGAAACCATTTGCCTATTTAATTGTCACAATGAAATTTCAATGTTTCTTATAACATAGTGTTCGTTAATTTCTTTGAAATTAATTAGATGCCTGGAATATTTTATATTTGGCTAATATTTTGCAAGGATAATCTATAAGGTGTAACTTGAATCTTTGACGTTCGATGTCGTGTGAGCCCCACCACTAATTCCCTTATTTTTTATTTTTTATTATTAAATGGAGATATCTTCCATTAAGGGTTTTGTATATATACATGTCCTATAATGGAATGGATCACTATTTTTTTTTTAAAAAAAGTGAAGATTAGTTGTGGGACTCAATCACATCGAATTTTAATGACCTAAATTGTTTATTTTGCGAGTCTCATATTTACAAAAACTCAATTTAATCCAAAACCAATTGCCCTTTTAATTGTTACAATAAAATTTCAATATTTCTTAGAACAAAATGTTCATCAATTTCTTTGAAGTCAATTAGATGCCTCAAATATTTTCCGTTTTGACTAATATTTTTCAAGGATGATGTATGACACGCAACTTGAAAAATTAATTGTTCAGATCATTGAAGTTTGTTTGAATAACGATAAATATACATCAAGTGAGAGATTTTGACTAAGCCATATAATGAGACAATCATTTGATATCGAACTCATTAAACATGAGTCGAACCTTAGACCTCTCAGTTATAAGTAAAAAAAATCACTAAATCGTAGTATTAAGTTCCCAAAAACTCTTTTCAAACTTGATGTGAAATGTATATTATCTGCATGAGTAGAGGTCAAGTGGAGACAATTATATAAAATATATAAAACCCCATCTCATGATTAAAGTACATCCAGGAGGATTCTCTTTATGAGGATTTTGGGGATTCTCAAATTGTGTCCGTCCATCGTATATTCTGCGATCAGTTTTCGTCAAGTACTATTCATATTTAATTTAAAATAAAAGTATTTAACATGATTTCTGACAGCATAATATTCGATAAATAGATAAGATTTGAGGATTTTGAGAATCCTCACAAAAAGGATCCGGAGAGAATCCTCCTTCAAAGTACATATAACCACATTCCAGTCTGGTATAAATGATAGAAATGGCCACTAAATTAGTATATTCAGCCAATTGAAGAATTCCATGTTTCTTTGGAAGGTTTGCTTTATTATTGGGAGCACGCCATGGTTAAATGTCAAGCATATTTGCCTTGTTAACGATGGCTGACAAGTGATAAGTACGTCAAAATCTTTCAACGACTTGATCTAGATGAACGAGGATCCTCTTGTGAGGATTATGAATTCTCAAATCTTATCCATTCATCGTAAATCATGCGGTCAGAAATTATTTTAAATATTTTTATTTAAAATTAAATGTAAACAATATCTGACAAAAATTGACCGTACAATATACGATGAACGGACACAGTTTGAAGATTTCCGGATCTTCACAAAGAGAATCTGAAGAGGATTCCCATATGGTCTAGATATCCTTCTAAGCAGAAAGTACATTGGTGGTCTAATTAAATCTTACATAAAGGGAGAACAAATCAGTAGTTAACTTTTGTTTTCAGGACCAATACTCTACTCTTCAGTCACTCAATTTACATGGCTAGAGACGACCGATTTTAAGCCGAAATGTGTATTTGTTGCACCATCGTAAAAGCACCCAATCAAGACCAACGAGCACCACTACCAGCTTATAAATAATAAACTAGACAAGGCATACAATTATGTTGCAATACAGGCTAATGTATAGTGACAATCTGAGAGCACTCTCTCTAATTCTCATTCTTCATGTCCTTAATTCTGTTGTTTTTTTTTTTATTTTTTATTTTTTATCAAAGTCATTTAGGTATGGATCGATGTGATCAGGCTTCGGTTTGAAACATAAACGTCCAACTGTACACATTAAAACACAAGGGATAATTCTAGATACAGAAATGTTCACTTGCGCATTTGGGTTGTGCATTGTTTGTGGCCATGGCATATTAACAGCATAATAACAATATAATAACGATACACTATCTATATAATATTTATATGATGAGAATATGTTGTGAATACATTATCTACCCGAGCATGTGCAAACCACCCAAATTGAGCAAACCAATTGTAGATAAGCTACTTTGAATTTGCAGAAATCACAGTTTGTACACGAGTCAATGGTTTGATGGAGAAAAATGTTCTCTCCAAAACGCAACGAGCATGAATCTCACAAAAATATGCGTGGAACTTGCTGTTTAGGGTGGATCACACAGTGCATGAATATCCAATTGCTTAGGGCACAAGAATTACTTTTTTTTTTCCTTTGTAAGTATTAAATTAGTGATTACGATTGAAGAATCTTTCCAACCACGTTTGGTACGCGTTTTATGCTTTATAATTTTTTTCAGAGTACAATAGTTGAGTCACACTTACGAACTCCACCTATGTTGTTAATATCTAATAAGATCTAGGCATATATGTGAGATTTCTCTTTACATCATTACTAGTATTTGGAATATGTGGTACAAATACATTAGTCTTATTCTTTATTTTAATGTGAGTAATGATATGCATGCCTAGCAATATATTAAATGTATGAATCATGATGCTTATGGTGGTTATTTTTTAAGAATAAACACCACAACCAAAAGAAATTCGAGAGGGAAAAGATTTTCCATATTTTTTCTTCGTGCATTCTTATTTATTTCAGGCATTTGAATTTAATAAATCAAAAGAGAACTAAAAGATAAAAATAAGCACAAATATGCGGAAAAGAGAAAAATGACATGTTAACATTGGTAAGAGTATGAATTTCACATCGGGAAAAAGAGGAACCTTGAATGTGCTTATAAGTAACTGGGCTACTCCCATATTACTAATTAGTTTTATTGTGAAACGTCAACTTTCTTTATAACATGAAAGCAGATTGTTTCATGTGTGAAGTCCAAACAACCATGCATACTTCACGTCATCCAATTTGTGTTGACATGCAACATAAGGTGAGAAATTTCAAGGAAATTAAAAAATTTAATTCATTAACCAATTAATTTGACGTCACGGAAAATGATATTCCAAGACCCCAAAGAGCATGATGACCAACAAAGACTATCTTACATTTCATTCTTCAACCACTCAATTTTTATTAGCCCCACACTGATCATCTTTTATTTTCATGTCCTAATTTCACTGTTTCCATGGACCATGGTGCTTTCTAACTTCAAATATATCCATAATATCCATGACAAACTCACGACGTTTTTCTTCTCTGTACTGAAACTTTGTACACACACACAGACACACGCGCTCTCTCTCTCTCTCTCTCTCTCTCTCTGTTGTCGTCGTTAGTGCCAGAGCCATCTCACTTTTCCAGTTCATTTCGATCTTTCAGCAACAGTGGCATTTTCAGGAGTGTTCGTCGCAATCACAAACAAGCTAGCTAGTGGGCAAATACTTGGTATGTTGTGAAAAATACAAGGGTTATTTAGATATAAGCCCATGCACACTTATTTTCTTACAAAAATCCATCTCATTTTAAACATCGAAATAAAACTCAAATTTGAAGTAGACTGCCATGTAAACAAATAAATACCTCTTATTTTCAAACTATTTACAATTGTGCCACAACACTCTAATTATGTTAATGAATTTAATTATTCACCATAATTGTGAGAAATAAGTGCCTTATTATTATAAAATGATCTACTTTATACTTCTCTTACCATCATATGTTTCATTTCTTTTATTTGTTTGACAATCATTGTAGGTAAATTATTTTGCATGTATGTATTAGACACATTTTGTTAAAATTATATATATGCGTACAAATAATTTATCTATATTTTTATGTAAAATAATATGCAATTAATTTGTGACATCCCACATCGTCTAGGGGAGTGATCCTTATATGTATTTTCTCATCCCTACCTAGCACGAGGCCTTTTGGGAGCTCACTGGCTTCGGGTTCCGTGGGAACTCCGAAGTTAAGCGAGAAGGGGGCTAGAGCAATCCCATGATGGGTGACCCACTGGGAAGTTGCTCGTGAGTTCCCAAAAACAAAACCATGAGGGAATGGTAAGCCCAAAGCGAACAATATCGTGCTACGGTGGTGGAGTTGGGCCCGGGAAGTGGTTCCGTCCCGGGCCGGGATGTGACAATTTGGTATCAGAGCCTAACCCTGGCCGTGGTGTGCCGACGAGGACGTCGGGCCCCTAAGGGGGGTGGATTGTGACATCCCACATCGCCTAGGGGAGTGATCCTTATATGTATTTTCTCATCCCTACCTAGCACGAGGCCTTTTGGGAGCTCACTGGCTTCGGGTTCCGTGGGAACTCCGAAGTTAAGCGAGAAGGGGGCTAGAGCAATCCCATGATGGGTGACCCACTGGGAAGTTGCTCGTGAGTTCCCAAAAACAAATCCGTGAGGGAATGGTAAGCCCAAAGCGGACAATATCGTGCTACGGTAGTGGAGTCGGGCCCGGGAAGTAGTCCCGCCCGGGCCGGGATGTGACAATTTGGTATCAGAGCCTAACCCTGGCCGTGGTGTGCCGACGAGGACGTCGGGCCCTTAAGGGGGGTGGATTGTGACATCCCACATCGCCCAGGGGAGTGATCCTTATATGTATATCCTATCCCTACTTAGCACGAGGCCTTTTGGGAGCTCACTGGCTTCGGGTTCCGTTGGAACTCCGAAGTTAAGCGAGAAGAGGGCTAGAGCAATCCCATGATGGGTGACCCACTGGGAAGTTGCTCGTGAGTTCCCAAAAACAAAACCGTGAGGGAATGGTAAGCCCAAAGCGGACAATATCGTGCTACGGTAGTGGAGCGGGCCCGGGAAGTGGTCCCTCCCGGGTTGGGATGTGACAAATACAATCCACCCCCCTTAGGGGCCCGACGTCCTCGTCGGCACATCACGACCAGGGTTAGACTCTGATACCAAATTATTACATCCTGGCCCGGGACAAAACCGTGAGGGAATGGTAAGCCCAAAGCGGACAATATCGTGCCACGGTGGTGGAGTCGGGCCGGGGAAGTGGTCCCGCCCGGGCCGGGATGTGACATAATTAATTTGAATCAATTGGCTAAAAACATTTATTTATTTTGTAGGTAAATTATTTTTCATGTGATATTACATATATACTAGCCACATTTTGTTATTATTATATAGAGTGTGCAATCAATTGACATTCTTTTATTTTGTAGGTAAATTATTTTGCATGTAGGTAAATTGTTTTATATATATATATATATATACATATATATATGCAAAATATTGGCATTTAATTAATTTTGAATAAAAAATATTTATTTATTTTGCAGGTAAATTATTTTGAATGTATCATCACATAATTTACTAGGAACTTATATTGTTATATATGTTGTGCAAAATAATTTACCTATGTTACATTTAAAATATTGATAATTTTGAATAAAATAAATTGTAGGATATACTAATTTACTTGTTAGCATCATGTGAAAACAACTATATAAGGAACATTGGTATCATGTAAATTTTTGCTATTAAATGCATAGGAATCATGACATTTAAATTTTTTTTTCCAAATCCCCATAAGGTATTTGAACATTTAATTGAATGAAATAATGTAAAATAAATGTAGATAATAAGTGAGAGATCCAAAGTAAGTGTTATTAGGGGTAATTTAGACATCAAAAAATACAAATTTTGCCAAGTCAAACTTAATTATGAATATTGCTTATTTGGAGCCTAGTCATTGGGCTTTTGTTAGAAAAATTTATCATGATGGGTTTTAATTAAAGAAAATTGAATTTAAAGAGGTGTACTCATATTTTCAGAAAAAACAATTCCATCACATTCTTTAGTCTTTTTACACAAACAACATATCTCCACCCACATTCTCTCCCCTAGGGCATAGGGGATTTTTGGGGCCCAAATAAATATCTCTGCACCCTTACCATATGAGAAATCTCACATTTTCCCACTCTTTTCTATATTTTTGAAATGTTGTGGATCCGTATATTTGTCGTAAACTTGTGTCTCATGTTTGACTCTCACTCGTTATCAGTCAACTAATATATTTTGTAAATATTGTATCTTTGATCTTGTGTGCTGTTATGTCGTGGTGTGCTAATTATGTGCTTATTAGTGCATGAATAATGTTTTACTGGAGATGAAACTTTCAAACCACTTTGTAGCTTTGAAGAAAATGCACTCGGATCAAAATTCACCGTAAAATATGACTCCCACACATTTTTACATTATTACATATATAGTTGTTGGTAAACCTTTTTGTATGCCATGATGATCCAAGTGACTCCGTACAAACCAACTGCTCAACACACCATTTTTTTCTTAAGATATCTCATTTCAGATTTGTCCTTCCATACCACCAAATATATATACTCTCTCGAAGAAAATCAAGTGAAAAGTAGTAGGGTTCGTAAACGTACGGATGATAAGCAAGCTACATATATATATGCATTCTCGGGTCCCAAATTGCACTAAAATCACATGGGGACAGTACAGAGAAGCATTTGATGGACAACTATTAGTGGAATCCGTAGTGGGTTTATCTCAACAGTGCCTGCTGATGTAACGTGCATTTTTTGTTTTTGTTCTTATATATAGGCCATCACACATGAGATTAGCCATCTCCTGAATCAAATCTTTTATAATCACTGCTTTAAACATGGTGGGAGTACTGGGAGATGGCATAATTGAGTCAATTGACGGAAAGGTAAAAGAAAAGATTAAAAGAATGGCTAATATATTCTTGGATTGGATTGGATCTCGTTAATGTCTGCTATAGTACAATTATTATAAAGAAAACTAATAATAAGAATTTGAAAACTTTGAGTTTTAACGATAAGGACAAAATAAATGGTAAAGTAAATAGTACCATGATTGATTTTTAATGTAAAAACGTGATTTTTCATTAAAGTGAACATTACTAGAAGTTTTTCGTTAAAGTTCTCATTATTCTATAGTAAAACATGGTCCATGGAAATTAAGAGCTGCATGCATGTTTCACGACTACATGAATAAAGAAGTTGCTTCAGCAGTACATCCTTGAAATTAGTTCAAATTTGTATCTTGGTACAATCATCAAGATTAAGTAATCAAAATTAAGAAATTGAACTACATTCCTTCATGAACTCAAACGAGTCTTCCATAAATAAAAAAATCTCCTCATAAGGGGAACAACACGGATCTCTTCTCACTTTTGAATCTCGATTTGCAGGTTCCAGACATAGAGCCTGGAGTGAATCTTATTCCTAATTAATGAGCGTAAAGAATCGACAATTATTGATGCATGTTGAAGTTGAGCACAGTGAATATCAGCAACTAGCAACAGTTAGACTTTCCCTTTTGACAATCATTTCATACTAAATAACGCTCGCCTTTCTATTGCGAGGTTAAAAGTTGGATTTGAAAAGAAAATGAAAACAAGCCCGATTAGGACATCACTGCATCAAGAAAAAAGGGCAGAGAACATTACCATTTGGGAAAATTAGGTCATTGCTCCTTCAAGCTCAACTCAATAAGCTGATGTTGATGTAGTGGGGCATTGCAGGCACAAATAAACCATCATGGGCTGCTTTGTCCAAGGATCAGTAATAGTACTAATAGTGGAAGTCCATGTACAAAGTTAGGTTTAAGTCATAAAAAGAATGAACATTGAACATTTTCTTTCTTTAATTTTCTCTCTTGCGATTTTTTTTTTCTTTTCGAAAGAGATGTGGATACCAACCAAAATGCTCTCCTGGCAGCTTCCAATCTGCAATGGATATCTTATTTTACATGGGTTGTCTAGGTGTGACTTTACTACTATGCATCATTTGTTGCGAGTGTTTTAGTTGTTATAATTAATTTTCACAATTTTAGATATTCTACTTTTAATCTCCACTATTCATTTTCCGTACCACTCAGTAATACGGACTATTAAAGAAAGTATGCATATTCTCATCAAATAATATTTTAATAAGAACTTATCAAGTTGCATGAGTGGGATACTTGGTCCTACATAGACATCCTCTAATTTCTTGACTCTGCTTAGATGAAGATTCTGAAAGTTGTACATCTTATGCCTTTGTTTTCAACTCCCGTTTGAAGGTGTACTCCCCATACTTTATTAACTCAACAAGTAATAAACTAATAATTTGCAAGTTTGGTTAGCAAATCCACATTATTTAGCCCTTACAGCTGCCTTGTAGTGGAGAGGATAATAACGGTCCATCAAAATGGAGAATCTTAATCCTAAGATTTAGTTGACATTATAAGATTAACGGTTTGTTTAAGTAACAAAGAAAATGTTTGACCCCTCTTTTTTTTTTTTTTTTTTTTTTTTTTAAATAAATTTTTTTAATACAAATGATAAGATTTCTACATTAAACTATGGGGAGGAGAATTTAAACGCGGGACCTCGAATGTAAGGGTGCATGTTCTTAACCAACTGAGCTACAAACCACTTGCATTTTACCCCTCCTTTATAAAGGGGTTTTTTTTTTTAGCCAGGGATGATTTTCAATGACATGAATTCGGGCACGATTTTTTTTAGTTGATAAACTAGAAAATTCATGCACAAAAAGTTAAAGCATTCAAATTCACACTATCAAGTCAAGTCACATGTTTGAGCAATTTTTTAACATAATTTTTAAACGAGCACCAACCACATCAAAAGATTGAAAATTTGCAAGTAGGGACAGACTTAGGATTTTAAAAGGTTGGGATATATACCTTATATAAAAAAGTAGAAGAAAACTCGACGATACAAGTGAATTTGGAGCATCCCCACAACCTTAAGAGAGCGACAAGACATCGACAACTTTGACGATGGCCCGATTCATGCATGCCTACGAGAATGTCCAACCCTAAACATTTGGTGCTATAGCACACCTTATAGTCGGCAATGCGTATGTGAGGCGCCATTCCATGAGCCGTTCCACTTGCATATCAAACGAGGTTAGAGTTGGCAAGTGCCGGGCGACAGTGTCGGAGGTATAGGTCCCATGGTTGTACGTGTTGTGAGGGACTTAGTTTCCTTTGAATTAGCTTCTCCTTGCAAATAGTTGTGGCAAAAATCAAGGCTCGATTTGCATTTTGCTCCATCTGGACAGGATCTTGGGTATTTCAATGTCATCGAAACTCTTGGATCAAGCAAAAAATAGTTCATGGATGAAAATTGAGTTATATGGGCCCAAAAGGAGGCGAACTGCTTGTTTTTGTATACTAGATATCAACCACATTCACTCTGGATGCATTTCTCCATTGACATATTTGAAGGAATCGATGTTGGACTTATAGGATCCTTAGCATATCATTCAAAAATTGTTTATTGAGTGTCTCTAGAAAGCCTGTTTTGAGAGATAAAATGAAAGGTATGAATGCTTTATTTATCACCGATTAGAGATGAATACTATATGGTAACAACAGAAAATTGGTGTTGAATTAAGGTATTCAGAAGAATAGATTGTTCCAGCTCGATGCAGTCAAGAATTCTTGACTATTGAATAGGAACAAGTTCCTATTTGAAGTATGTTTTCCTTCCAATATTCTTTCATTGGAGCTTACTTACATCGTCAAAGTTCTTGGACTCAGGCTAAACCCTGATAAGTGAGGGATATATGAATTCCGTTACCACCACATCATCGTTAACAGAAGAATTAATAGTCCAACTAACAGAGGCATGAAAGTGATTAGAGAACTATAGTTTGAGTATATGATAGTGAGACAAAAAAAGATAGCAAAGTCTCTCTCCTCCTATGAGAAATCTCCTATCCTTTTGTGAGAGTATTTCTCATCGCCTCTTGTGAGTAGTCTTTGGTTCCATCGCTCTGCATCGCTGCTGTCCCTAGCTGCTGCTAGGGTCGGTGGCAGTCGCATGCCTCTTCTGTCTCTTCTTCATTTCTTTTCTTTTCTGATAGCTTGCAATTTTCCTCGTCCCTGCCTTTCATTATCTTCTCTTCCCTTTTCTCTTTTGGCCTTTAATCTTACCATTTTGAGCTCTAATTCCCAATCCTCATTTTCCTTCATCCTCCTCAACCCATTCCCTTTCAACATCTCCATCATTCCCTTCCATCATTTCTCGGCCCATTCTTAATTCCATTCGGGTACTATCTCTGTTTTTCGTGATTTGTCACGGATCTATGGGAGGGTGTGTAGAGCTTTGGCTTGGGTGTTTGCACCACCACCCATGTTGTCTCTTGTTGGTCCTTCCCGATGTTCGCCTTTACTGGCGTTGTTGCTCGTGGGTTATGTCTTCCTGCATGCTTCTTTGGTTTCATGGTGGCAGTACTTGAGATGGTCCTTGGAGGATGTGGCAACTTTGTTCTTCACCACTTCTGGAATTCTTGATGGCGTAATCCAAGGTGCTCGTGGGAGGCATCGGATAGTGCGTTTTCTAGTGATGGTGACGACGATTGCAGTTACAGGAATAGTAGTTTTTTTAGGTTTTCTTGTAATGTTGTTTTTTGTGGGTTGGGCTCCAAGGCTTGCCTTGTGGCTTTGTCTTTTGTGTGTTTTTGGCCTTTTCTTTTATTGTAATTAACCTGTGTGTGGGCCTTTATTGTATTTGTCTTCTTTGGTAATGAATTTTACCATTTGACCAAAAAAAAGAAAGATAGCAAAGTCAAAATTTTAGATAATTTGAGGGGTAGTAAAGTAGGCGGTAATTTTTCTCCCACATGTTTTTTTACAAATAAACGGTTAGGATTTAACTAAAGGATATTTGGGACTTGTTTAGAATTGCTTTTAGAATGATTGAAAGCTCTTTTGGTAAAAATATTTTTGAAACTAATCCGTAGTAAAAATTCAATTAGATCATAGAAAAGCACTTTAAAGTACTTTATGCAAAAAGCAAATATTCTAGTACTTCTTCCAACATTGAAATTCAAAATTAATTTCATCAAAACGAGTTCTTACTTAAATCTCAAACATTTGTTGTTGTCAAATCATGCCCGGAAGAGAATGAATTGTGAAGTAGAACTTGGTCGGATCGGTTTAAGGTTTCTTGTTTCCAACCCACTCTTTTTTAATACTTGTCGACTTACCGGATAAGCCCAGTTTATCCGATGAGGAGAGAGTGACCTGGATGGGTAGCGAGAGAGAGAGAGAGAGAGAGAGAGAGAGAGAGAGAAGGAGAACGTGGCCTTGGACTCGATGAAGCGGACATGGACTCGAGCGACGACTGTTGAGTGAATTCGTAATGAGACAATGAGGTTCGGACCAAACATGCCAAACAAGTTAAAGTATTTTTATTTTCATTGAATACTTTATGAAAACGATTTCTATCGACGACTGCCGAACAGGGTAAAGGTTTGAATTTCAAATTCTCTTCCCTCCGAAAAAAAAGTCTCTTTCATGAAAAGAAAGCCCCACCAAGTGTTTGCGAAAATGCCCGTGAGAGCCTTCGTAGTCAAGATAGCATAACAGAGCACAACTGTCCGAAGATCTCCCAGATTTCTTCAACCCCAGAAAACTCAAGAAGTAGAGCTATCCATGGCGATTCTCTGGAAAAGTCAGAGACTTGTTCGCCGGGAAAAGAGCGCTGCGGAGTCTGAAAATCCGAAAACCCCCAAACCCACAGCCAGAAGCAACCGTGTCGTACGTCCTTCGAGTCTCCCACTCAGCTCTAAGAAATCGAGTGAATCCCACCATGGGTTGAGGAGATGTCTGAGATTGAACAATGGGGTTGAGGGGTTTCAGAGTCTTAGACGTTCTTCAAGGATTTTGAACGAGCAGCTCATCCTCGTCCATGAAGGTAAGGGTCCCCCAAAGAAAATCTCGAAGAAATTGGGCGAATTGGAAAATGGGACGGGTAATTGCGGAAATTTCAATTCTGGGTCAAAAAATTGTCGAAGAAAATCTGTCAGGTTGTGTATTGAGCAATCTGTTGTGGATCAATGCACTGATAAGGCAACTGGTTCTCGATCTAAGATGGAAAAAAAAGGTCATTGAAGAAAGATGAGTTCTCAAGCGTTGGAAAAGATGGAGCTCGTATTGATTCATCGAAAAGAGTTATGAAAAAGTGCAAAATGCAAGAGATAGACGGTGGAAATAAAGAAACGACGGTTAGGAGGAAGAGAAAGAGGGAGGAGGAAGGGGGGAAGAGGGAGGAAGAAGGTGTTGGGGTTGTTCAAGGGTGGACAAAGGAACAAGAATTGGTATTGCAGAAAGCTTATTTGATAACGAAGCCAACACCCCTCTTCTGGAAGAAGGTTTCTAAACTGGTGTGTTGCTATTCCTTCTATGATCCTTAAATTCTGAAAATCTTGTTTTCATGTCAAGCTGCTTAGTTTTGTTTCATATTACTAGCTATAAGAAGATTGAATTATGTTATGCCCAATTGTTCGGTTTCTGTAGTTTAATTTAAAGAAGTAACCTTATAGTTTGCTAAAGTGTTTAGTATGATCAAAATTACATTTCCTCGTTGTTTGATGAAAAGGATGTTCCCCTGTATTTGCTAAGTTGGGAAAACTAATGTGATAGCAACATAGAACCACACCACACCACGATGAAGAAATTATCTTCCCCTTTTGATCGTTTTCTTAACGAATGTGATGGAAATGTATACTGTGGACAACATTCAAAACTTACCAATTACAAGGTGAAAGTGGAGTCAGTCCTACATTATCGGGATCAAAGTGGAGTGTGGACATCAGAACTGTAAGATTAAAGTAGAGTCAGTCCTACACTATAGGGGTCAAAAGTAGAATTTAGCCTCTTAATATGAAAATTAAATTGAAAAAGAGTACTAATTTTTTTGTGTGTCTTTGAGTCATTGACAATTACTCCTATGTTTTGTTGATATAATGGGACTGGATGTACACATCTTGTTTTTATTTTTATCTCGGCAAGTCTTTTGTTATCTAATTCAACTAAAAGCCAAAAGAGCGGAGGGAAAGATATTATATTGTCTGAAATTCATGTAGTTCAATTGTGGAACAAAACATCACTCTAACTTTCGAAAGGAGGATTTTTAAGATAGGGGTAGATGATGCATTGCTTTTCCCAATGAGTGACAATGCAGGTAAGTTTGGTTGCATACTGGGAACTGGTCTTAAGCAGTTCTTCTCAAATTCGGTGCGGTTTTGGATATTTTAGATATATAGTTTGGAGCTGATACGGTAGTCCACCTTATAGAACTCAACAGTATTACTAGCCTGAGAAGGTTTTGTTTATGATATTTTATGAAGGCTTATGATTATGCAAGTAGGTGATAGGCCTGGTTGATAGACTAATAGTCCTCTTAATTGTCAGGAAAGATTGTACTGGTGATAGGCTAAAATTGGGCTTACTAAGAACCGAACTTTAGGTATGGCTTTTAAGAATGACTTGGTATGAAGTTTTTTTACCTCAGTTGACCTAAGCACATACCTTGTTGACCCAAGCACTTGGGGTTTTTAATATTTGACTGTAATACAAACATGAGACTCAAGCTAATAGAAGAATGCCTGTGTTCGCTAAGAACCATAACTTCTGTTGGGTAAGGACTAGCCAAGAAGAGGACCCTATTCGATATTCCTTGTTTTGGCACATCATAGCTTTCTTCTCTTGCTTGAGAGTTTGATGACCAAAATTTTCTCGAATGAAAAAACTGATAACAATAATAGCTACAAAGTCTCTAGGCAAAAGGTTATTTTTCAAATGACATAGTACAAGTACAAACCAAGGAGAAATTTTTTAGGTTACTATAATTTTTTAGTACAACCACTTCTCCCTCTCTAGTTAGGGGTATTAAGTTAATGAGTCATACAATGAAGCTCTAACCTCAGGGATAGAGTAATTGAGCATAGACTGAGGCAAGAGACACGGGTCTCGGACAACCAATTTGGGTTCATGCCAGGGCGCTCAACCGTGGAGGCAATCTATCTCTTACGAAGATCGATGGAAAGATATAGAGATATGAAAAAGGATTTGCACATGGTCTTTATAGATTTGGAAAAGGCGTATGATAGGGTCCCAAGAGACATTCTTTGGAGGATTTTAGAGAAGAAAGGAGTACGAGTAGCATATATTCAAGCTATAAAGGATATGTATGATGGAGTAAGGACTGCCGTAAGAACTCACGAACGACAAACCGAAAGCTTCCCCATAACTGTAGGGTTACATCAAGGCTCATCTTGAAGTCCTTACCTTTTTGCATTGGTAATGGATGAGTTAAAGGGACATATTCAAGATGATATTCCTTGGTGTATGCTTTTCGCAGACGATATAGTGTTGATAGATGAAACTCAGGAAGGAGTAAATGCGAAGCTTTACCTTTGGAGAGAAGTGTTGGAATCTAAGGTCTTCGCCTAAGTCGGTCAAAGACAAAGTATATGGAGTGCAAGTTCAGTGCAAACAGAGGCTCAAATGAGTTAGGGGTGAGGATTTGAGATGAGGAAGTGCTAAAGAGCAACTGCTACCTAGGATCTATCTTGCAACAGAACGGAGAGTTGGATGAAGACCTCAACCATAGAATACAAGCTGGATGGATGAAGTGGAAGAGTGCATCCAATGTGTTGTGTGACCGTCGTATGCCACTGAAGCTTAAGGGAAAATTTTATAGGACGGCAATAAGGCCAGCAATGCTTTATGGCACGAAATGTTGGGCGGTGAAGCATCAACACGTACATGAAATGGGTGTAGCGGAGATGAGAGTGCTTCGTTGGATGTGTGGGCACACATTAGGAATGAGGATATCCCAGGTAAAGTAGGAGTAGCCGAAATTGAAGGAAAGATGAGAGAAAATCGGTTACAGTGGTTTGGACATGTGAAACGAAGGCCTATTGATGCTCCAGTTAGAAGATGTGATTACGGGACAAAGGTTCAGGGCCGAAGGGGTAGAGGAAGACCTATGAAGACTTTGGAAGAAACTCTAAGAAAAGACTTAGAGTACTTGGATCTAACGGAAGAAGTGACACAAAACCGAGCGCAATGGCGTTCTAGAAATATAGCCGACCCCACTTAGTGGGAAAAGGCTTTGTTGTTGTTGTTGTGTATAGTTTCTGAGAAATTTGAGAGATGGAGAAAAGTAAAGAGGAGAAAGGTGCATGGAGATATCAAGGTAACAAAGCCTTTCAATAAAATTTATAGACGTCATACATCGAACCAAAAAGACTTGAAAATGCTGAAGACTTATTATTTATTAAAGGCCAGAAAACTCTTTAAAAGCTAAAAGACAAGGTCAATAAGATTCTCTAAGAACCAAATAGAATGACTCTTGGTAACTGTAAGATACGTTTAAATTAGCCCGAATGCTAAAAGGAATTTTAAGTTTCTATGGTTGCCACACTCTTGATAATCATGGGCATTTCTCTTTCAACCAAATATTTCTTATTAATTAACTTCGGCAATGGGTTAGTTTTCGTTGCGGAAAGGATTCTTTTGTAACCAATCTTTTGATGTTGCTTAACATGGTTTTCACCTTATTGGTTCTCCTTAAGTTGTTTTTTCTTTGGCTGTTAAAGCATCATTCTGTTGTTTGAACTTTGAACACTCCATTTAATTTTTCATAACAAAAACCATATTACTTGCAGCAAAGTGTTTAGTAGGAGCAGTAAATTCATAAAATTAAGGATAGCTGTCAGACTGACATTGCGTTCGTTTCCATATGATTCACTTATAAAATCTTAATGTTCTTCTGGTACATGATACAAATATGAGATAGGGATTACATTCAACCTTTAATTTTGCATGGATAACCTTAACAGTTGTTCATGTTCCAAAGTTTGAAAAGCTTTTTAAACTTAACCTTTCGTTACTTACAACCAACTGCATATTTCTCTCCATTATTCTATCCTGAACAGTTACTTGTTTGAATAGTTAGCTGCCAGTGAAGCTTTTAGCCATGAAGCAATGCTTTGTTTGAAAGTTCCTTGAGCATTTAGCGGCCTCATTGCATTGGTTCTTGAGACAGTAACTATGTATCATCGTTCTTTGACATGCATATATCGACGGTAACTTATGTTACCTACAAATTGATCTCAGGTGCCTGGAAAATCTGCACAGGAGTGCTTTGATAGAGTCCACTCGGAGCATAGAACTCCACCTCAAACTCGTACCCGGTTGAAGGCAAACACACTAACAAATTTGTCTCCCTTTGGACAGTTTTCACTCTCTGCAAGTAAACTGCTTAAACCCACTGAGCCAAAGTCTAAAAGGCCAGCTTGCGGTAAACAGAGGAGTCATCTTGCCAAGAAAACTGTCCGAAAGTTGTTACAAAAACATCAGCAAGTGTACCAAGATTACGAGGGAGATCTATTTTCAGTGCTTGAGCCCAGTCTTGGTTCATCTACCGAGAGTCAAGCGAGTGTTATACCTTCTACCCCAAAGAATTTACAGGTAAAAATGGGAATTCTTCAAAACCGTAGTCAAAGATCTTCAGGTCGTAAGAAGCAACTGTCGAGATTTAGTAGCTTATGTGGCAGACCTCTCGTTAGCCCCCCGGTACTGAAGAGGTCCGAAACAAGGTTTGGCATGAGAAATATATTGATCAATTACATACCAGGGAAGCAAAGAGAAAAGCTGCATCTACATGCACACAACAATCCACTTCTGGAATTGATGAAGTGGATGTGGTAAGAACTGCAAAAATTGCCCTGGTTTCTGATGCAAGAGATGCTATCAATAAACTCCAACATCTGCAGGCCAATGTCGCCAGCGACTCTTCTGATTTCGACGATGATAGCATTGTAAGTGATGATGAGGAAGGTGAAGATGATACTTAGAAGTGCAACTCTTCTCTTTTCCTTAAAAATGTACCATATGAACAGAGATGTAGCATTATTTTTCTGCAATTGCTGACTTCAGAACCTGTACTGTTGTAGTCTATCATCCATATTTGGAAAGTTAGAAATTCTGTGAAATATTTTCCTTTTTTTTTTCTTTCTAATCATAATCCAAGTTCTTGGATGATTTCATTATTTGTTTCATATCCTCGTGCAATTCGTTTAAAATTCATATCCAAGTTCTGTAAATTTTGAAGTTCTGCTATGCATTTAAAATTCGAGAATGATGACAATAGTTACAGGTATTTAGCACAATTACCATCTTATTGCCAGGTATAATTCATGCGACTCTGTATTTATACTAGGAGTCCATATCTGGTCGTTAGACGGAGATTGTACTAAATACTTGTAAGTAGCATCTAATTTTTAGTTTAGCTAACACATATAACAGAATGGAAGACAGTGAAGGTTGAGATATGTCGGCTAATATTTGACTAACTTGAGCCTATCAATCTGATTTTGTGTATTTTTGCGTCAATTTGGGCTTCAATTCTGCTAATCTTTGTCATTCTAAGAAGGTTTGCCCATGTATGATAGTGAAATTTCAACCTGTGAATCTAAATTGCACGTTCAAAACAAAAATTGTTGAGAAAACATTGTCCTTATCATGACACTCATACCGTCGAAACGAACCCTGGTTAGTTTGATTGGAAGTAAGGGATTGCGTCCGATTAAGGCAATCGAAGGGATGTGAAGCAGATCCCGGCATACAAAAATCCAAGCAAATGATCCGAATCCGAATCCTTTGTTAATCTGTTCAACATGTACCATCCTCATTTCGTCACAACATTATGTCTAGCGAAAGAAAAAAAACCAAATGTTTGGGCCTTAAGCCTTGGACATGATGGGAAAAGAATATTTGATGACATCCTGTGAGCAAGATATGTTTTTTGTGTGTTGGTGAATGGAATTCTTAAGGTTGCTGTGGCTTCTGTGTAGTTTTATCATTGCTGGCGCTTTAGATATTCTTCGCATATTCTTTGGTCAAGAAGACAAGATTTGTTCACATGTACCTTAATTAGCGAAAGTTTTACTATGCTATGATGTATGACAAACATGATGAATGGAGCGTTACATGTGCGGCCAATGATACAGCGGTCAAAAGATCCAACCACCACAGATGTCACACTGATGCAATATGAGAAAATCCCCTAAATTGAAAGATATATACATCAAATTGAGTAGATAATACAGAATAGGCTGCAAGATGGATCATTTGATAAATGCATAATTATTGGAAAATAGACAAATATTATTTGGAAAATCTCATGGAGTCATGTCAGAATCCATCTCCCTCCTAAGTCCTAGATCCACAACTTAATTCTAAGCAACCCCTTTTTCCTTTTGCAATTTGCATCCCTTGTTCCTACAAACATCTTCCTCCATATCCTGCATTTCTGAACAATGCTTGCTTTATATCCTGAGGACTTAACAAATTTATCTGCTCAGCTCCCTAAATATCATTAGAAACACTTGATTAATTATTAAAAACCAAAGATTAGTGGATTTTAATTGTAAAAAAATAAAGTTACGGACAAACCTCAGAACATGAAGCTTGCATTGAAAAATCATTGAAGCAACTTATAACACACTGTTTAATCTCAAGCCCTAATGCTTCTATAGTGTTCACTGTTGACAGCAGCAATCCTGGCTTGGCTGCACAGCATATGTCTATCCTGGTATCGCCATCTCTCATCTCCACATCAAACTGTATATCCAATGAGGCAAAAGTTAGAGAGGGAGAGGGAAGAGAGAGAGAGAGAGAGAGAGAGAGAGAGAGAGAGAGAGAGAGAGATTGAAGTAATTGATTTTACCTTTGGGGAATTTCTGACTTGTACCTCACTTGAGTTTAGGTCCTTGGAGGTGCCCATTAAGCTGATTTGATTGGTACCCTCTTCAGTTCCTTCTTCTTGCAACTTATTGATCCTTTCCAAAAGCTCTTTCATATAATCTATTGTGTCTCCAAGTATAGATGTTCTGTCCATCTGCCATTTTTCACATTTATTAACCCTTCAATTAATCTTTACCAAATAGTAATTCACACAAATTGTCAAAACTTGTAGGGAAAATTTGCGCAGCATCAGAAGCAGATAAAAAGTAAAGTTTAGTTAGTGATTTTCACGCTCTCCATCTTTCAGAAAGTTAACATGATTGAAACAACAAAAACAATGAAATGCCACCATTTTAAAACATAAAAATAAAAAGAAGATTGAAACTTGGACAAATGGAAAAGTTGGATCACCTTGCTAATCTTTGGGACAATTGATCTGAGCATGGAAAGGCGGTCATTCAAGCGCTTCCTTCTTCTTCTCTCTGCCATAAGATTCTTTGAAGGCTGCCCTTCTAACTTCTTAGACTTACTGCTTCTCTTTTCACCACACAATCCCATGGTAAAAGCTGAAGGAATAATGTGATGATCTGCTGCTTGCTGGTCCATCTCAACTTTGCAAGTACTGAGATTATCATTGTTCTTGCTTTCTTCCAACTCCAAGCAGCTGCTGTGGTTTTCACTCCCAAGAAAATTACCAAACTCTTCATCTTCCACCATTGGAGGGTAATCTTGATGATCTGGTGGTGGAAATGGAGGAGGGGTAGTAGTGCCATTGATCTCTGGGACTGCACAGAGCCCATCAACGACAAAAGGGTAGGAGGAGGAGGAGGCAGTAGTGGTGGTGGTGAAGGGGCATTCTTCAAAGCTTGATTGTGTGGAGAATCCGACAAATTGAGGATTAAGTGAGGAAACCAGAACTGGGTTCTCTTCAAAAGAATCTAAACTCCATCCATTGATGGGAAATAACTCATTCAATCCAGAGTTGAAGCTGCTCCAACTGTCTCTTCTTGGAGCGAGTAGCAGTTCCTCTAAGAAACCATGTTCGCTAAGCTCCATCTCTCTCTCCACACTGCTCAAGGAATAGTTACTAGGAAATCTAGAGAAGAGGCTTAAGAACATGAACTAGTTGCACTTAAAAGTTGAAAGTATACACACACGCACACACACACACATATAGATATATACACACAACGTTGGCAATTTTTTGCACTTAATTAAATGTCTCCAACGATTTTGAATTAGGTAATATTTTATTAGGTGTAATAGACAAATAAACGAAATATTTGAATTGATATAAAGTGAATTTCATAATTAATTTCTCTTAAAATAAAAATCCCTTTAAATTGGATATGTGTGTCTATATATATATGTGTGTATATATATACACTCATTTCACATCAAAGAGAGATTGTCATGGGTCGAACTTGCCACTACCGTGACGTTGTGGACTACTACTAACACCAAGCTACATATGTCTTTTAAAAATAATGTTATTGTGAAACAGACTTATAAAATTATGTATAAATCTTCTACACATGACATTTTATTGATAACTTCAGATGATAACAAGTTACACGTAAACTTTACACACCAGAATGCATTATAAAAATATAATGCATTACATAGAGCTAAAGCTATAGCCCTAAAGATTGAAATGGAATCTGCTTTTTCCTCTCTTCATTCTCTTTCTCTCTCTCCTACTCAAATCTCAAGGTGAATTTATGTCCTTTTCATCAAATTAATAATCAGACAAATTTATAATTTAAAAATTCAAAAGTTTGGCCCACAAATCTGTCTGATCCGAAAAAGGATGCATTAGCATCAGATTGTCAGGCGTTTATTTTTCTATAAGTTCTCAATAGGACTGGATGTACATGCAGATACGCGTAACTTGTCATGGATAAATACGCATAATTGTCCCTAATTGAAATTAACAATTTAATTTGTCTATTTGTTCAATTTGTTCTATGTGATTAGTGCAAGTAACCTAATTAACTATCTATCATGTCCTGGCTTAAGGAATAATCAAGGAAACAGGAAACAAGGTTTGCATGCGCACGCGTCTTGCGAAAATAAATATAGGGGGTGTGATATCTACATATTCCTTTTTTATTTATCACACACTATTTTAATTTTCAGCCATCGAATCGGATGAATTGACGAAGATCAACAGATAAAAATTAACAAGGATGTGTAAAAAGTAAAAAGTGATATGTGGATAGCACACCCCATAATAAGTTCTTAGCCCCCTCGTGTTCCCTTACCCTTTTCTCTCTACTTCTCGCATTTTTTATTTTATCTTTCTTTCTCTATAAAAAAAAATAACATAAAATGTTGACATGATTTAATTATGATCGTTCAAATAAGAAGTGAATAAAGTGAAGGAAAAAAAGAGGGGAGCTAATTTCACTTTAATATTTTAACGTTTGTTGGCTCTTTTGGTATGATTGGATTGGATACAACAAAGAAAATGTTTTTTATTTTTTATTTTTTAATTTTTTTTTTCACAGAGAGAAAGACTTGGCTCTTTAAGGATTAAGGAGGAACTCCATTATAAAAGATCTTGTTTGTACCATACTTGACCAATCTCGAAACTACTAAGCACCGGTCAACAACATACTGTCAAGGACTCATAAGACTTTTCCTCCAACCAGGAGGCCAATCACAACACGACACATGTCTGTATCAGAGGCCAATCACAGCGCAACACGTGTCGATGTCAGAACAAAGCTAGAAACTCTCTTCTATAAAAGGGGATCATTCTCCCACAATAATCCCTAATGTCATTTGTACTAAACTATTCACTAGAACTCACTAAAAGAGAGCTTGAACCTATGTATTTGTGTAAACCCTTCACAACTAATGAGAACTCCTCTACCCTGTGGACGTAGCCAATCTGGGTGAACCACGTACATCTTGTGTTGTTTGCTTCCCTATCTCTATTCATTTACATACTTATCCACACTAATGACCATAGCAACGTAGCGAAGGTCACAAACTTGACACTTTCTATTGTACCAAAGTCCTTGCCGATTTTGTGCATCAACATTTGGTGCTGTCTGTGGGAATCGTACTTATTCCTACTTTCTCCAGCTTTGTCAAGCTGGTTTCCACCATTCGCACACTTTCTTTCGACCAGGCACCCTTCTCCAACATGGGGAGTGAAGGGAGCCACAACACGCAGAATGACGCCCCCTTCGCACTTAGTGCAAAGCAACGAAAGAAGGAACGAAAGAGGTTTGCTCTTCAGGCTAAAGTCGATGAGCTAGAGGCTCAGAACAACAAGATAGTGATAAAGAATAAGATCCTCCAGGAGCAGTATGAGAAACTCTTCGGAATGCTCCAAGAAGCTAGGCATACTTAAACACATGAACTCATCGCCCCCGGGGAAGTCAACCACCACCTGGGTGCCCCCTAACACGGGGGATCACCTGCCTTCAACATGGATATCCCTAATGGGGAGCGAGTTACTCATCAAGGTGTTGATCAATATGAGACATCTCTCGACCCAGCTGCTTTGACCCGAAGCAGGAGATGTGGAGGAAGGCACCTTCTTGCAGAAGGAGTAGAAGGATCAAAAACCGTTTATCGCGACTGTCGGGACTTCCTGAGGCAACGTCGAGAGAACCCCATCCATATAAGCTCGAAGGTCAATGATCCAAGGGTTTCTAAAAGGTTCGGTCCTCTCCCATGCCCTAAGCCAATTGCCAATCTAGGGAATAAGTGACATGTCCTAGAGGAATATGAAGTTACAGGGGACTCGGGGGTGTTTCGACAGGCTCGCCCTGGAAGTAAGTACGGTGAGTCCAAAGAAAAATCCCATGCCCTTGACCAAGCTTTCCTACTTCCAATAGGAGATGGAGACTTACGGAAGAAGGATCCAGCAGTACCTGACTCCATTCAGGACCCCATTGTCTTACAACTCCTTGAGGAAGTAAACAAGTTGAAGGCCAAACGTCAGACTGAAATACCTGACTGGAACCAACCTAGGCCTAGCCCTTTTACAAGGAGGATCCTCGACACCCCCTCTAAGCAAAGACAAAGCAGAAGCTTGGCTTACAACTCTACAATGGAAGGGAGGACCCGATTGAACACCTAAACCTCTTTGAGTCTACCATGGCATACCGGATGCACACTGACGAAGAACGATGTCTTCTCTTCCCCTCTACCCTCTTTGGCGGAGCTCTGAATTGGTATTGCCGTTTTCCACCTGAGACAGTAGACTCATTTGAGGAACTGAGGAAACTATTTGTCTCTCAACACATCTTCCAGACAGATCGCTTGCATTCCGCAGATGACTTGTACACTATTCGCCAGAAGCCGGATGAGTCACTACGAAAGTATGTCGGTCGCTTCAACCATGAGTATTCTCACTGCGCTGAGGCAGATGACAAGACCGCCCTTAAAGCCTTAACGGCAGGCCCACGTGATTGTTTTTTCAAGTACATGATCAATGCTAACACTTGGAAGACTTACTCTGAGGTAATATCACATGCTTATAACCATGCCTCTGCCAAGGCAATGACATATCAAGGGAAACTCCCTACAGCCATCCCTTATCAGCAAATGGGGAGTGGAAGCCAAATCCAACCGAATGAGAAAACCTCAACCTTCCAAACAGCAGCGATGCTTCCCCCTGCCCTACCTAATACCTTGCCAAGTCAACAGGCGTATCATTCTCAGGGTAAGAGGAAAGACTTCCATCCTCACCAGTCCCATTTTAATAAGAAGAGTAAGGGGCACCATCGCGATAACCAAAGGTATCACCACGATAATACCCGCCCCTAGGCAGTCAATGCAGTGGGCCAAACACGTGTCAAGAATGGTCCTACCCCGAGGTATGAGACATACACACCTTTGAACGCCACATGCACGACTATTTACCCCAGTATAGCTCACTTGATACCAAAGCTAAGGCCGAGGGAGCCAGATTTCAAGTCCACAAAGAACATAGGCATGTTTTGTGGTTACCACGAGTATAATGGCCATGACGGCGAGAAATGTATCACTCTCCGTGATCATATTGAAGCTTTGGCACGTGAAGGAAAAATTGACCAGTTCTTCCTTCACCCTCCAAAGGATAACTGCAACCAATGCCAAGTGAATGTGATATATTCCATAAGCGGTGGCACACCCATATCTGAATCTTCCAACAGGGCCATGAAAAACAATGAACGAACGTTGAGGCCTGGCCACCAAGTGTTTCACGTGGAAGACATCAAGAGAGGCAAGTATCAAAAGCCTAACTGGGATCCAATATGTTTCTACCTTGAGGAATAAAGAGGTATCATTTATCCTCACAACGACCCATTGATTATGGAGGCTCACATAGCCAACTTTGATGTACGACAAATCCTGGTAGACATGGGGGCGTCGGTCAATATCATGTTTGCTGAAGCTTTCAAAACACTTAATGTAGCTGAACACTTGCTCGATAACTCGGTTTCTCATTTGATAAGCTTCTTTGGTGATGTCGTGCAACCTTTAGGGAGCGTACATTTACCCTTCACCATCGGTACAGGCCCGTACACGTCCACCATCACCATTAACTTCTTGGTAGTTGACTGCCCAACGGCATACAATGTCATCTTTGGGCGCACAGGCATTAATGATCTCAAGGCCATGGTATCCACACATATGTTGTTGATGAAATTTCCAACCCCGTATGGCAATGGTTACATCAGAGGAGATCAGCTTAGTGCACGATCATGTTATAACACTTCAGTCAAGCAACAACACTTGCATGTACCCAAAGAAACATTTTCTATACATGACCAAGTTATAAAGACCAGCTCGAACAAAGCGAACATGGATCTTCACAGTGGTATCAGTCAACTCGACGATCTTCGAGATGACTCTTTCACCCAGCAAGCACAACTTGCTGAAGAGTTGGAGAAGGTCTCTATCTCAAAAGATTATCTAGACCACATAGTGAAGATTGGCACCACTCTGTCACCACCCATTCGGTTGACGTTGACCTCTTTTTTGCAAGAGAACACTGAAGTCTTCGCCTGGTCATACGAAGACATGCCAGGCATTTCTCCCGATATCATTTGTCATCGCTTGAGTATTGATCCCAAGACCAAGCCAGTGAGACAGAAGCAAAGATCTTATGATGCTGAACGATACGAGGCAATGAAGGCAGAAGTTGAAAAACTCAAAAGCATAGGCTTCATCCGTGAAGTCAATTATCCAACATGGGTAGTAAATGTGGTCATTGTTAAGAAAAATCCGACCAAGGAAAGTCTTTTGCTTCAAAAGATCTTGTGGAGAATGTGTGTCAACTACACCGACTTAAACAAAGGATGCCCAAATGATAGCTTTCCCCTTCTTCTCATTGATAGACTTATAGACTCTACAGCAGGGTATGAACTCTTGAGCTTCATGGATGCTTACTCAAGGTACAACCAAATCCTCATGAACCCTTCGGACCAAGAACACACGCCTTTCACCACTGATAGAGGACTATATTGCTATAAAGTTATGCCATTCGGCCTAAAGAATGCAGGGGCGACTTATCAAAGATTAGTCAATTCAATGTTCGCTGAACAGATTGGGAAAAACATGGAAGTTTATGTTGATGATATGTTAGTCAAAAGCAAACATGCTGATCAACATATCTCCAACTTGTTTGAAACATTCTTCATCCTGAAGAAGTATCGAATGAGGTTGAACCCCAACAAATGCGCTTTCGGTGTGGGCTCTGGAAAATTCTTGGGCTTCATGATTAGCTAATGAGGCATTGAAGCTAACCCTAAGAAGATGAAAGCAATCATGGACATGAAAGAACCCGTAACCTTAAAAAACATCTAGAGCTTAACTGGCAAGGTGGCAACCTTGACCAGGTTCATCTCTAAGGCTACAGACAAATGCGCTCCTTTTTTCAAAGTACTTAAGGGAAGTAAGAAGTACATTACATGGACCGATGAATATGCCGAAACATTTAAGAATCTCAAGGATTACATGAGTAAAGCCCCTCTGCTTTCCAAACCTGAAGTTGACGACACCCTAATTATCTATCTATCTGTCTCAGCTTCAGTAGTTAGTTCTGTCCTCATTCGTAGAGATGGTAGTATCGAATGACCTGTCTACTACGCTAGCAAGGCTCTACAAGATGTGGAGACACGATACTCCAACATTGAGAAATTAGCTCTAGCATTAGTCATGTCTGCTCGGAAACTTCGCCCTTACTTCTAAGCACATTCCGTCATCGTGCTTACCAATCACCTCCTTCGACAAATACTTCAGAGTCCTGATACTTCGGGGCGACTGATCAAATAGGCCATAGCACTGGGAAAGTTTGACATCTCCTACCACCCAAAGCCAACTGAAAAGGGCCAAGCAGTTGCAGATTTCATCGCCGAATTCACTTATCCCGTTGACATTTCTCCTACACCTGAGGCAGCGGCTTTATCACCCTTGGAAACTCGGAAGGAAGAACCAACACTCCCAATATGGACTCTATATGTTGATGGCTCATCCAACCAACAGGGCTGTGGAGCAAGACTAGTCCTGACTACCCCCAACAAAGTGGCAATGGAGTATGCTCTTCGCTTCAAATTCAATGCGTCAAACAATGAGGCCGAATATGAGGCCTTTTTAGCAGGCTTACGTTTGGCCAAACACCTTGGAGTTAAACAAATAATATCTTCAGTGACTCCCAATTGGTGGTTAACCAAGTCACGAACAACTTTGACGCTAAGGATAACTCCATAACAGCGTATCTTGCGCAAACGCAGCTTTTGCTCAAGCACTTCCCCTACCAGATCATCCAAGTCCCTCGAGCGGCAAACAGTCATGTAGACGCTTTGGCTCGCCTTACCTGAGCAGTGGAAGACAAGATTAGGAGAAAAATTCATGTCGAATTGTTGGCAACACTAAGCACTATGGTCACAGAAGTGTGCAACTTACAACAGGGGGATAGCTGGATCACCCCAATTTATAAATTCCTTGTTCATGGCACCCTCCCAAATGATAAAGTCCAAGTTAAATAGATTCGATACAAGTCTACCCGCTACCTGATCATTAATGACCAACTCTACAAGTGAGGTTTTAACCTACCATACTTACGGTGACTCATACCTGCGGAAGCGAAAATTGTCCTTCGAGAAATACATGAAGGAGTCTGCGGAGATCATGCTGGATCTCGATCCCTAGCACACAAGGCTTTTCACCAAGGATATTATTGGCCAACACTCCACCAAGATGTTATCAGAATATCCCGCTCATGTGATAAGTGTCAACGTTACGCAACTAGTCATCACTCCCCTCCCGAGCCACTTACTCCTATGATCAGCCCTTGGCCTTTCGCCCAATGGGGACTTGATTTGATCGGCCCAATGCCTGTAGGAAAGGGCAAAGTCCGTTATGCAATCGTTGCAGTTGACTACTTCACAAAGTGGGCCGAAGTAGAACCCTTGGCAACCATTACTGAGGTAAAAATAGAAGACTTCGTATGGAAGAACATCCTTTGCAGATTTGGCATTCCTAATGCGATAGTCACGGACAATGGGCGACAATTCGACAATAAGAAGTTCAGGATGTTCTGTTCTAAGTTTAACATCAACTTATGTTTTGCCTTCTCAGCTCATCCCCAATCTAACGGACAAGTTGAGGCCATCAACAAAATAATCCAGCGCACTTTGAAAACCAGCTTGGACAAGGCTAAAGGTTGTTGGCCAGAATTTGTAACCCAAGTTCTTTGGTCATACTGCATTTCATATCGGACTTCAATAGGAGAAACTCCATTCTCACTTGCCTTTGGTACAGAGGTTGTTGTCCCAGTTGAGCTTGAGCAAGCAACGTTCCGAGTCCAGAACTACATGCAAAGTGAAAAGGACAAACAACTCATCCTCAACTTGGATTTAGTCGAGGAACATAGAAACCAGGCTCACTTGAGGAATGTCGCCTACAAGCAGCGCATCTCCAACTACTATGACTCAAGAGTCAAACCTCGCTCTTTCAAAGTGGGGGACTGGGTATTGAAGAAAAGACTACTCTGTGACAGAGTCTTGAGTGAAGGCACGTTTAGCCCAAATTGGGATGAACCGTTTGAAGTTATTGGCATCAGTCGCCCTGGTTCTTACAAGCTTAAGAGCTCCGATGGCAAGACCCTTGGCCATCCATAGAACGCTGATCACTTGAAGTACTATTACAAGTAGACTCACACTGTACAAGTGTTGAGCTACGGCCATTCGGTATCCTATGTAATGAAGGCCATTTGGCATCAATTCAATAAAAAGGTGATTTAGACAACTTGGTCCTAACTCCCTTACATCCCTATCACTGAAACGCTCATGTTTTAAGCTTCAACACGAATGCTTACAACATGAAATAAAGTCTAAGTATATGTCAACATGACTTATATCCAAACAAGGGATCCCTTCATGCATAGCAAAACATTCATAAGCATCACTTATGTCAATCAACATAAACATCATACATTCCAACACATACATACATAAACATCATACATTCCAACACATCCATACATAAGCCAACTGTGCTTCGAACGGGTTCAACATACTTTGTGTCATTTGGCACTTGCTACAATGTGCCTCGACACCTTGCCCTTATTTTCACCAACCAAGTGATGAAATGTGAAGAAAGAACTCATCTTCATGCCACCAATGAGGTGATGAAATGTACAACCTGTACTCTCCTTCATGCCCCTAACTAGGTGATAAAATGTACAACCTGTACTCTAATATCATTTGGTAACTTGCCACTCGTGCCACCAACCAAGTGAAGAAGGAACTCATCTTCGTGCCACCAACCAGGTGATGAAATATGATGAAAGGTGATAAAGGAACTCATATTCGTACCACTAACCAAGTGATGAAAGCAACTTACCATTCATTCCACCAACCAGAAGACGAGTGATATAACTTGTACATGTGAACTCCTAGCATTCACAAATAATAAAAAACCCTCAAGCTTTACAACTCAACTAGGGGAGCACTTATGCCTAACAAGAGTTATAGTCACCAACAAAGTCTTATTGCAAGCCAACAACGGCTTCAGTGCATGGTATACGAAGATCAAGCACTTCAGCCCTCTTACATCTGCTTCAGACATTTCTCCTCTGTAACAATACAAACACTACAACTTGTAGAAAGCTTCACACACTCTTGATCAAGACTGTTCGAAGCAAATTCAATTTATATGGTTCATCCAAACCTTCGACTACTACAACGTGTGGCTTACATCACAATCTCTTGCTCAACAGTGTGGAAGCAAAATTTATATATGTTGTCTCTCCCACATTTTCAAATTTCTAATTTTCCCAAAAAAAAAAAAAAAAAAAAAAAAAAGAAAAAGAAAAAGAAAAAGAAAAAGAAATTGGGAAATTCAACAACTTCAACAAATGGAGAACAACTCTCAAAAAGCTTCACACACTCTTAATCAAGATAGTGTGAATCAAAATCAATTCATGGTGCCCAACAAAGCTTCAACCTTAAAGCTTCACCTACAAAGTTTCAACATCAAAGCTTCACCACAAGAGCTTCAACAAATGGAGGGCAACAACAAATGTCAAAAGCCTCACACACTCTTGATCAAGATAGTGTGAAGCAAAATCAATTTATGGTGCCAACAAAAGCTTCAACAAGTGAAGGGCAACAACAATTCTCAAAAGCTTCACACATTCTTGATCAAGATAGTGTGAAGCAAAACCAACTTATGGTGCCAACAAAAGCTTCAACAAGTGAAGAGGCAACAACAAATGTCAAAAGCCTCACACACTCTTGATCAAGATAATGTGAAGCAAAACCAACTTATAGTGCCAACAAAAGCTTCAACAAAGGAAAGGCAACAACAAATCTCAAAAGCTTCACACACTCTTGATCAAGATAGTGTGAAGCAAAATCAATTTATGGTGACTAACACAAAAGCTTCACCTACAAAGCTTCAATACAAAAGTTTCACCTACAAAGGTTCAACTCTCAACTACAAAGCTTTAACATCAAACAAAGCTTCAACATCAAACAAAGTTTCATCAACGGAGAGCAACTACAATCCTCAAAAGCTTCACACACTCTTGATCAAGATAGTGTGAAGCAAAATCAATTTATGGTGCCCAACAAAGCTTCAACACAAAAACTTTACTTACAAAGCTTCAACACAAAAGCTTCACCTACGAAGTTTCAATACAAAAGCTTCACCTACAAAGCTTCAACACCAAAACTTCACCTACAAAACTTCAACATCAAAGCTTCACCCAAAAAAAAAAAAAAAAAAAAAAAAAAAAAAAAAAAAAGAAGAAAGAAAGAAAGAAAGAAATGAGCCTAGGCCTCCCTTTCTTTGGGCCTAACAACTTTTATACCAAATATATATGAAGGAGGAGTTTTGGGCAACCACTTAGAAAGGAAAATGGTGAAGTTTTGTTTGGAAAATTGCCTACTAGCAAGACACCTCCCTCGATCGGAGACTTGGGGGACTCCTACCATATACCACTACACCTTGGTACTCAGAAATTTCGTGACTACTCAGTGCCTTAGATTTTTCAAGTCCCCAACCGAGAAGTTTTCCTCACTCAAGAAATTAAGGGAGCATTACTTCAACCTATAGGGTTTACCACGAAGTTTCAACATGCAAACTTCAACAAAATAAAAAAAATTCAAAGAACTTAATGGAGGATACCTTAGTGTATTTAACACAACACGTTGAATGAAGTAAAGCTTATTTATTGATATCTTCGATAAATTACAAATACGTGCATACACATGAATCAAAACAAACAAACAGGAGGGCGCATTCACAAAGGCTGCTCAGGAGAAGTCTTAACACTCAGCAAAGCCCCAGAAATAGGAGGCACCGGAGGGTGATTATTTGGAGCCTCAATACTGGGCAGAACCCCAGAAAGAGAAGACACCAGAGGTTGATCATTTGGAGCTTCAGTATGTGGTACAACCCCAGAGGACGAAGGCAATAAATGCCTTTCGAACAAACTCACAAACCTCTGATGATCATTTAAAATCTGATCCTCGGATTCCTGTAACTGGTCAAGCTTTCTCTTCATGGTTGTAGCATAGCTATGTGTAAGCATGTGCAACTGTCTATTCTCGTACTTAAGCCCTCTGATCTCCTGTTTGAGACTTATCACTTCAGCCGCCAACGATTCAACTTGGCGAGTTCGAGCAAATAGGCGTTGGGCCATATTAGACACAAAACCTGCACATTGAACATTGAAAGCCAGAGAATCCTTAATAGCCAACTCATCGGATCGTTTGGAAAGTAGTCTGTTGTCTTTGGGAGTAAGAAGATTCTTGGCTACCACCGCAGCGGTCATATCATTCATCATCATAGAATCCCTAATAGTAAGGGGACCAGTATGAGATAAGAAGGATGAGTGCCATATGTTATCTTGAGGAGACATGGCTACCTCTTCTACAACATTCAAGTCCAAACGACGGTCGGACGGGACATACATTCTCAGAAAAGATGAAGAAAAATGAGGTACAGTAAGTCTCAGAAGTACGAAAATAAGGGAAAAATTCCTACAAGCAATAACTTTCAGAACAGACTCCTTGAACTTAATTGGTGCTCCTATAAAAGAAAGAGCCAGATCTTCAATAGGGCTGCTTGTTCAAAAATCGAAGAGGCACCACTCTCCAAATTTCGAGAAGCGGATTTCCTGAGTTAAAATTTATTAGCAATCTTCACACGCGACATCAGTTCCTCGGATACTAAGGACAACTTTGCCAAAGAACTCTGACAAAGTTAAGACAGGTAAATGTTGAAGGCCCAGTTACCCTACTATTACCCATAAGGATAAAGGAACAGCAATACTGCTTGATTATTGGAAAATCCTTATGTATGTCAACCTCTATGCTCCGTGGCAAAGCAGACTTGCAAAAATGCCCAACCTTTCTTCACATCTGAGAAAACACTCCCAACAAGATTGCTTGCCCAGAAATCGAAGAGGCACCGATCTCCAAATCTCGAGAACTATATCCCCAACAAGATTGCCTGCTCAGAAATCGAAGAGGCACCGTTCCCCGAACTTCGAGAAGTCGGATTTCATTGGATAAAATTTGTCCACAATCCTCACACGCAACATCAGCTTTCTGGATACCACAGACCACTTTTTCAAAGTGCTCTGACAAAGTTAAAACACGTGAACCTTGCAGCGACCACTACATTGCTTTGACCGAGAAGGGTAAAGGAACAGCAGTACCACTTGCTGTTGGGACAACTCCTATATATGTCGACCTCCATCCTCCACAACCAGGCAGACTTGCCAAATAAAAAAAAATGCTCAACCCTTCCTTACATCCGAAATGGCACTCCCAATCTAGCCTATTGAAATACTCCGTTTTCTTCTCATTCGATAATACCCATGCTAACCAGCCACATCAGAGCAAGAATATCTCATAGCATCAGGGTTAAAAGCAAGAGTATCCCATATCATGCTTTTTCCCAGTCTTTTCCTTTGCCCTTACTCTTACCTGCAGGACAAGGAGAAAGAATGCAATCAATCGGAACTTGAAATCAAACTTCCGATCTAGAATTGATTACCCGGAACCTTTGCCTGGTCGCTTGCCTAGCATTGCTCTCGAGTACTCATCCCCAACTGTTGTCAAGGTCATGAATCCCTTTGGCAAATACCTCAGAACAGTTGGGACGATATTTGCTCTTTACACTGAAGCTACCAAGCATGGATGAGTCACTGAAAAGTAGTGCTCTGAAGGACCATTTAAATACAAAGGTTGCGCACCATTTCTGTTATACAAAAGATTGAAACAGAAGGTTCAACAGCGAGCTAGAACATATCACTACAGTACGACGCCCTTCTTGTGGAACCGCACAATCCAGACGGAAGAGTCTAAGTCAAATCCAAGCTCGGCATCATTGCTCTAATTGAAGAGATCGAGAAACCTCAACAGCTTTTTGCTAGCACTGTCGTCGAAGAAGAAAGCTTCGCCATACCACATCTACTACTTTGTCAAACAGCAAAAGTATCCCATATCATCAGGATCGAACATACTCCAGGTTTGACAGACTTGTTTTGACCCTCAAATTCTGGAGTCGGCTCGCTCATTTGGAGGAAACCAGAAAACCCTCCAGCCCAGTTCAAGAATACACCTGTGGAAAGTCAAGTACAACAAAGCATGTGCCGATTCGTCCGTCTTCTCAAAAACCAAGAGTACCTCATATCATCTCTTCTCCCTGTTTCTTCTCTTTATTCTTATTGATGAATGAGAGACAGAGAGAATAAGTACAATTAGCCGGAACCCAAGATCAACTTACCGATCTGAGACTAATTGCTTGGAACCCTGATTGCTTACCTTGTTTGTCACCTCATTCGGCAGATCTCCTCGCTTAGAGACTTGGGGGACTCCTACTATATGGTTTGTATTGCACTTGACCAAACCCGAAACTACAAGTAAGCTTCAAATGAAAATGATACATTACCTTGTGCGTCAACGCCAACTAAAGATACCATTCCTGGATGAAGGAAAAGTACTTCCAAGAGAAGATGCCACATCTACTTACAGGACAGAGAAAGCAAGTGAAGGCGACACGACACTTCGGTACTTGGAAGTTTCGTGATTACTTAATGGCTTAGATCTTGTAAGTCCCCAACCGAAGAGCTTCCCTCACTCGGGAACTTAGGGGAGCACTGTTTGTACCATACTTGACCAATCTCGAAACTACTAAGCACCGGTCAACAACATACCATCAAGGACCCACAAGACTTTTCCTACAACCAGGAGGCCAATCACAACACGGCACATGTCGGTATCGGAGGCCAATCACAGCGCAACACTTGTCGATGTCAGAACAAAGCTAGAAACTTTCTTCTATAAAAGGGGATCATTCTCCCACAATAATCCCTAATGTCATTTGTACTAAACTATTCACTAGAACTCACTAAAAGAGAGCTTGAACCTATGTATTTGTGTAAACCCCTCACAACTAATGAGAACTCCTCTATCCCGTGGACGTAGCCAATCTGGGTGAACCACGTACATCTTGTATTGTTTGCTTTCCTATCTCTATTCATTTACATACTTATCCACACTAATGACCAGAGCAACCTAGCGAAGGTCACAAACTTGACACTTTCTGTTGTACCGAAGTCCTCGCCGATTTTGTGCATCAACAGATCTCGTGATTTATTTACAGAATTTTGTGTCCATGATCATAACCATTCATTTATATGAATTAGTTTATCATTAGGTCATTAATGCTAATCCCTCTTTTTGTACTACACCTACTCATAGGACGAGAAGAAGATAAGAAAAAGCAAAGTGTTCTCTATGTAAAGATCATCTCAAAAAGCAATTAAAACTAATATTGTTTAGTCATCGAGTTTTATAAAAATAGATGAACGGCTTCGGAAAATCATTATGAACTGTATATATATTTGTTACAATTGATTGACTAAACAATCTTAGTTTTAATTTATTTTTTGCAAAGAGGATCTTCAGAGTGATTTATAATATGAATGGTTCTGAACATCAACACGAAATTCTAAGAACAGCCTACGAAATATTTTAAGGAGGAACTCCTCCTTAACCTTAAGGAGCCAAGCTCTTCTCATATTAATACAAAAAAATACTAGAAAGGGTGAATTGTGTCTAAGACCGTGAGTGCAAAAGTAAATGCTCTTGATCATGATTGACCATGCTTTAGTGGGTTGTCACACGTAACACCAATTCCATATCGATGACTCTATTTGATTTGATTTGGGTTTCAAAGATTTTTCGGGTTCAATGAGGTCTAGAGGCGGCCCACTAAGATACCATGTCATAGTTTTGAAAAGAGTTCAACGGCTCACTACTAATCCACATCAACATTCTTCTCAGCTTAATTAGATATAGTGCAATTTAATAGGTGTAGGGTTTTGTACAAATAGTTCTCGATACAATTGGTAGAGGAACCATGAGATTCCAATTTTTTCATATATATCATTTGTGAGTTTATGTACTTCAACACTACAAACCCCTTTGAAGTATTTGTTGAAAAATTAACTACATGTAAGCGTGAAGTAGTACACAATTACCGCAAATCATATATAGCAAAGAATCATAGTTTGTTAATAAAAGGTACAAAATCATCACTTGTAACATGGGTAAGATCTGTTAATCTAAATGAAGGGTGCTAATATTGCTAATAGCCTTGCCCATCAATTTTTGGAATTAATCTATTCTCCACCGATGGTCACCAAATCAAGAATTTGGGACATAACATCCAATGTCAATACTTTTTTTAATTTGGGGGAAAACATAAATGGCAAATAGCCGAACATACATTATTCTTTTTACGGGAAAACAGAATTCTTGCATGAACATGCATGTATTTCCCTTGCAAGGACCTGTATATATAATATATGCGTATATCGATCCAAATTATCAAACGAATTGAAAACTTTAAGACTAGCTTAGGAATTGATTCTTTTCACTAATAAGCATAATAATTTTTTAACACTAGCACGGCGGCGCGGCCCCAATGTATATATAATTACGACAAGCACATGTCAAAACTGTAGGTTTATCGTCCTGGACTGGAGACTACGTAATGGATTAATAATCATTAATCTTGTATTAAGAGTCAAACTATTCTCTGGGGCGCATCTTTTGTCTTATGCTTTGTCTTAGGTATCAAGATTGGATGTTCGTGTCCTTTAAGTATTTGTTAGAATTAATGAGCATTAGTTAATTGTTAACCCACTAGGATTGTACGTTAATCTCCCATATTAAATATTGATTATAAATGTGATCACTGGCGTTTACATAAACGGTGGAAAAACTAATTTACATGTTGCAGAGCGCAGACAGAGAGTTCAACAATAATATTATTGAAGTTGGAGGGAAGGGGAAAAGGGAGGTGGATTGTCTGCTCTCCCATTTTTATACTCTTTTCATGCTCTCTTATTTGTGTGGTCACGGTCACAGTTAAGCCACGTCAACATTTTATATTCCTATTACTTTTTGTTTTATTATTTCTATAAAAATTAATATAAAATATTGACGTGACTTAACTGTAACCACACATCATAGAAAGACATATACATAAATACATACATATACATACATACATACATACATATATAGATATATATATATATATATATATATATATATATATATATATATATAAATCTGGTCTAGATTTCGTATGGTTGACATCACATCCTAATGGTAATGCCATTGTCTTAATTTAATTATTTATGCATATAAAAGTTGTACGTGACACATTATTAATCTTTCCATTTGCACTAACAAGAAAATATTATTATAGGAAATTTTATTTTTATCTTTGGCAAATATGACTTTTAAACTAAAACCATGAGTAAGATCAAAATCTAATTTTAATCCCTTGATACATTAATCAACTTATTTATTAATTATATTTTTGATGTTTTAAATATTTCTCTTTTTTAATGTATTAATTTTATTTCGTTATAATTATAATTTTCATTTCATTCATCATAATATATTTTTGTTGTAAACATTTAGATAAATTAATTTTTATTTTACAATATATTTCGATATAGTTTGTCTTCTTATTTTATGTACCTTAAATTCATTATAATACATTTCGGTGCATACATTTAGGTGCACACATTTCAGTATATATATTTGGATACAAACATTTAGGTACATTAATTCAATATAATACATTTCGGTACATTAGTTTAATATAATACATTTCGGTACACACATTTAGGCACATTAGTTTAATATAATACATTTCGGTGCATATATTTGGGTACATACATTTCAGTACTAACATTTAAATACATTAATTCAATATAATATATTTCAGTACTAACATTTAGGTACATTAATTGAGTTTTTCAAGTTTAAAGAATGTTAAATAAAATTAATAAATTTAAAAAACTTTGGTTTGGTAAAAAAAATATATTAAAATGTGTATATTAATAAATTTAAATATTTAATGGGAGACATGAATAAAATACACATTAATTATTTTGAATTAAGAACACATTAAAGAACTATAATTAATATGTAATATAATACCAAGTTTATTTTAAATTTCAAACTTTTTCAAAGATTAAAGTTAGAAAATCCCATATTATTATTCTTACGATAACCTTTTAGGACACTGTTTTTGAGTAGTCTTTTCGTTGTCTTTCCTTCTGTTTATAGGATAGCAAACTCAAATAATGAAATCAATAGATGAGTCATTCAACTAATACAGACAAGAAATTCAATTATTTATTATATATAATGATGGAGACGCATTCGTGGAAATATTTTTTTTTACGCAACTTTTGACACATATTTTTTAGAGCCCATCTAGAAGTTAGTATTGTATTTTAACAATTCGTATTGTCTATCTTTTAGGTATTTCTTCAAAGATTATGTCTACCAAAATCGCCCAGATGTGGAAACCGTATGACCGCTAGATTAAAGGGTTTAGAATTTCTGTAAAAAACAATATTGTTTATTTTCCTATATATTTGCGCTTCTCATCTCCTTTTTCTTCACAATTTTGTTCACCTTATTCTTCAGAATTTTTTTCGTCATGAGATGGAGGATAAAAATAAGGATGATGACGTGATCGACGTTGACCCAAATAATTTGATGCATTATTTTTAGTTCGCGCATGCGATTGCTGTAGCCATGGGGAACAATTGTCCTACTGCGGAGTGGCGTTCTTGGAAAGATGTCCCAGAGAATGCGAAGAAGGCGGTGATGGATGAATTATTAGTAAGTATACTGTTGATGGATCAATAATTAATTTTGTGTTATATGTTAGAATTAATTATTTGCATATATGTGTAACAGTGTAAGTATACTCTTGATGATGATACAAACGAATAGTTGATGAAGTTGATGGACGATGCATTAGTGGGAGGTTACAATAGGTGGCGTTATGAAGTCCAGGTCCAGCAAAATGGAGGACCATCGAAATAGTAGTTTTAAATTTATGTTTTATATGACAATATTTAAATTTAAGGTACTTTTTATAAGTTATGTATTTCGACTTAATTATGTTTTAATTCATGTTTGGTTATTTAAATAATTGGATGGAGTAAAATATCAATCTATTAAGGTATTAATTGAATGGAATATAATATAATTTATTTAAGGTATTAATGATTTAGTGTATTAAGTGTTTGGAATATAATATCAATTTATTTAAGGTATTAATTATTTAAAGTATTAATTGAATGGAATATAATATCAATTTATTTAAGGTAGTAATTATTTTTAGAATACATATTATAATTGAAAATTTGTTGGTAATTATAAAGTTTACGTAAACATTGGTAAACTTTAAATTACAATAGTTTGTCGCAAAAACCTTTGCACGACAAATTTTGTCGTTGTGCAAACTCTTGTGCGACAAAGGTTTCATTGTGCAAGGGCGATCAGTTATTAGACAACGTATTTGGTGCATCTGAATCAGAGAAATAAATACTGTATTTATTGCATGTGTTTGCGCGACAAATTTTTCATTGCGCAAAGTCCCTAACCTTCCTATAAATATGCACTTCTGCTGTCCTTATTCTTCACAATTCGTTTTGAAAATGCTTTGCAATTCTGATGATTTTAATTAGTTCGTTCTTTGAGTGTTGGTATGATGGTCGACAAAGGTGCACATTCATCAAAGGCAACAGATGGAGAAGGTTTTGGAAAAGGTTTGCGTTGAAATTTTTGCATTTTGCATAAAGTTTTTATTTAACTTTAGTATTATGAAATTATTTTTTGTTGATAGACAAGAAGAAAAGAGCTGCGGTAAGGGTTCGACACACATATGGGAAGAGCCACTACCGAATCACTACATACAAAATAATAAGGGTTGTGAAGTCTGATAAGCGCGCTAGCTTTTCGTTAGACGTAGGAGAAATGGTGGGTACCAAATGTGATGCGGATTGGGAGTCTTGGAGAGCCATCCCCGAGGAGTTGAAGATGCACATGATTGATGAGTTAGCTGTATGTGCTAATTTCATTAGTTAAATAATAAGTATGTTTGTTAAATATAATATAATAGTGAGATTTTAATTTATTAATTTTTGCATGACAGGCCAATTAGGACATTGACAAAAGTGACCCAAATCTGATGAAGGTTATCGACAATGTGTTCAAATTGAGATTCTGGGAATAGAAGTTTGATAATGAATGCGCTGCAGCACTACAACACTACAACAAGAACAACAAGTACCGGCAGATGAGTAGAATATATTTCTTATTTTAATATTATTGCTTATTTAATAATTATATATGAATTTTAATTTTTTTTAGTATGAAATTTTTTTATTAAATATGTACTTGATTTTTATTATGAATGAAATTAAATATGCATAAATGGTATTATTTATTAAATATGTATGTGGTTTGAAAAAATTTGAAGAGTTAATGGAAATATCCCCCCCCCCCCACCGCCAAAAAAAAAAAAAAGAAAAAAAATCACACACACACACACACACACACATGTGACGAACCATTGTTCGTCGCGCAATGGGTTTAAAAAACCAGGGAAAGTCAAAGGCGTGCAAAAAGTTGAAGGCCACGTACGTCAATGTCCCAAAAAAAAAAAAAAAAAAAAATCACGACGAACAATTGTTCGTCGCGCAATGGGTAAAAAAATCCTGGGAAATCGTAGTCTAATGGCGACAAAATTGTTGAAGCCCAAGGTTTTGTGCGAAGATGGTTGTGTCGCGCAAAAGTTCTTCACTTTACTAAACTTAATCAGATTGCAGGAAGGCAGAAGTTGCAAAACATTTGTGATAGGAGCATATTCATGCGACTTAAATGGCTTGTTCTCGTGCATTTACGTTATGTTTCTTTAGTTATTTTAGTACTTTAAGCTATTTTCGTGTGTTTGTAGGTTCTAAGGGCAAGGTATGCAAAAGGATGCCTTTTGGTGCCTTTTGGAGCAAATTAGAGATTGGAATGGATATCATATGCTTGGAGCCAAGAGGATGGACGAAATTGAAGACTTGAAGTAGGAAAGTTAAATCCTAAAAGACCTCATGTTTGAGCATCATTGAAGACTCCTACGCATTTTAGAACACAAAAACAACATTCCTTGCAACCTTAGGACATTATCGTATGTTTCCTTGTGTCTCCCTTCCTTGCCATGCAAGGAAGGGCCTTGTTCCCTATTTTAAACACTTAAACCATTCACTTAACATATCATTCATCACATATCATACACTTATCATATCATTCACTTATCATATCATACACTTATCATATCATTCACTTATCATATCATACACTTATCATCACCACTTATCACTTATAATAACCACATATCATATCACTTATAACCATACACTTATCACTTATCATACCCATAATCATTCACACCTTGCAGCCACATTCATCACCAAAGAAACCATCATTTCAGCACATTCCCTTGCATTCCAACCAAAACCGTGCACATGCTATCACCATGCATTCACATGCACTTGTTCCTCCATCATTCCATCCTTTAAAACATTGCACATGCACTTTAATCATTCAACACATGCACTCCCATTCTTTAATCCATGCAGCCACACATTCACCCACATGCATTTCCACCCACATGCTCTCCCATTTCAGATTGCATTTCCATTCACACACCAACACATCCCTTTGTGCCGTGCACTTTAATCATTCAATTCATCCATTCCACATGCTATTGCAGCCACATGCATTTCTCTTTTCATTTCCAGATTGTCCCCTTGCACATGCAGCCACATATTCATTGCACATGCATTTCCAACCCACATGCATCCTTTAATCATTCAAACATGCAGCCACATTCCTTCCTAGCTGTCATGTTCCCCCCATTTCACCTATAAATAAGGATTCTTCCACATTCAGAAATTCATTCACTCTTCCATATTCCAGAAATTCGTCAAAACCTCTCCACACCCTTGCAGCAGCCACCAAAACACTTTTCTCCTCCATTGCAGCCACTCCAACCACTCCCCATCCATTCATACACAAACCCTATCATTCTACATCATCCATAATCCCCAAAACTCACCTTAGACCTTGTGCAGCAACGAAGAGGAAGATAAGAGGGCCTAAACGTTCATACAATTCAAGTTTGAGTTGTTGGAATGTTTAGGTGTTTCTTTGATTTCAATGTTTAATTTCAATACTCTTTGTTTTGTACGAATGAGGAATGGAAGAGAAGAGGGCCTAAACGTTCATACAATTCAAGTTTGAGTTGTTGGAATGTTTAGGTGTTTCTTTGATTCTCTTTGTTTTGTACCATGAGGAACTAAAACCCCCTTGGCTAGGGGGTAATTCGAAATATATGTTTATGCTTGCATTTTGATTTGATTACTTCTAATTACGTTTCATAAGTTGTGAATTCAATTTGTTTAACTGTTTTATTGATAACCTATTTATGTATGTTTATTGAGAGTGCACGCTTAATTTTCATGCATGAATATGACGCTAGAATATAAGTGAGTTTCACCTAATAGTTATGAACTTATATTCACAAGTAGTGGAGGTTGCTTATAAACAATCGCGTTAAATAAATTCTTGGCATAAGTTTCATGCAATCATAGTAACGAATGCCTCGTCAACACTTATAGTTTTCAAAGAACTTAATGATTCTTGCTTGTATCTCTATTATGCAATTCATGTAGGGAACTTGTGGGGAATGCTTTGGGTTGTCGTATGCAATCATCCAATTCATTAACTTAAGGAAAACTTGACGGTTAATTTAAGCGGACCTAATTAACCCGGGGTGATGAGAATTCATGGTTTATTGAAATGCAATTGGAAATCATTTTATTATGCAAGTGTAACATGTGTGGAGATGAACCCCTTAGCTATTCTATCATCCATTCATTCCATTTCATCAATTTCATATTTACATTATGTTTTAATTGCAATTTGTTCATTTAATTTAATTTCGTATAAACCTAAATCCCCCTTTACTTTAATGTCAAATTAGTTAGAAATCAATTTAGTTTGTGTTTTTAAGAGTCTTGAGTCAAGTTACAACTTAATTTCGTCCAAATTTGTGTTTATACTCAAAACTGCCCAGAAAGTGGTTTTTAGGCAGATTTGAGTGTGTTTGTGCTGTTTTGAGTCTTTTGGTTTGTTTTGGTGTTTTAAAGTTTAGTTTTGCATTCTTTGAGTCTAGTATAGTGTTTTATATTGTGTTTTTACGTTTTTGAGTCAAATCCAAGTGATTAACAATCCCTCCTAATCCCCGGTCCAGAACGATCCCTACTTATACTTATACTACAATTTGACAAAAAGAGGGTTTAATTTGTGTGCGTATAAATCTCGCATCAATTTGCAGCAGCTGCCTTCCCCTGGTGAATTTCCAACAGTTTGAGGTATCATGTTTCTTAACTAAGCTATCTAAATTAATTTCCATTCATTTAAATTGTGTTGTATGTAGTTTATAAGTGTTGTGACACAACCCGACCGAGATCGAGGCATGCTGGCCGTCACGTGGAAGTGACGTAACCATGTGCATAGTGCGGAAGCTAATAAATAATAATAAAAGTATGAATAGATAAAAACCAGCTATACACAAAATAAAAACATACATGTGCAAGCTTAAGTGTGAAAACAAAGTTCAGAGCACGAAGACCTAACGCAGTCAGGGAGAAACAACACTACATAAACACACCCAAAGATGGTCCTACACTGGTGATAATCTGTCAGTTATGCCGGGAAAATCCTCTGGGGAGCCACCACAAGTGCTAGCCAACTAGAACCTGGAGGGGCGCAAAACAGAAAGTGTGAGTGGGCAAAAACAAAACTTTTCAAAAACCATTTCATAAACAAAGTTCTAACCCCTCGCCGTAAAACTTGTATACTTCCCAGAAAATAGAATATACATATATATATATATATATATATATATATATATATATATATACAAGCCATGCTCAGAAATATGCCATGCCAAATGTCTCGAAATAAAATGCAAATGCTCAGGTAACGCCAAAACAATGCCATGTAATCTGTCAGCCGGAGTCACCTAACGTGACTTGTACGGCTGAATATAGAGCTCAAATCTCCATCTCACTAAGTATACCTCTACACGAGTCGGAACCACCTAAAGTGGTCTGTATGACAGGATTGGGTGTATAATAAGTACGCTCAAGTGCTATGATCACGTGAAAGTTGGGCGAATAATCGCGGGTCACCTACGAGTCGAAACCACCTAAAGTGGTCTGTACGACAGGATTGGGCACCTAACTTGGATCCAAGATGAGCGTATGGTGCGGGAGGTGAACATCACGTAAAGGACTGTGCCCAACTCTGGGCAGGAGCACTAACACCGGGGGTGCAGGTTATGAGCTCTCTATGCATCTTAAATCACTATTGAACATAAACATAAATCATAACTCACCTGACACTTACCTGTGCGTCTGCAGCACCAACACATAATACATATGCAACTAATAATGCATAAATAAATGGCAACCATATGCATGGCGTATAAACGTTTCATTTCACTTTCTGGGAATAATATAAGTATATAGGTATATACGGAAAACCAAAGCCCACTCACTGCTATGTAGAAGGGTCGTAACCTCTTTGCCTCGAGTGATCGTGCTCGTCCTCGAGATAAGTCTCACCTATATGCGAAACAACTATAAAAACGTTAATTTTAAAGCACATAACCAACCATACGAAATAACTTCTCATACAAAGCTTAAATGGGGTGTATGAATACACCAACGTGATCTACTCAACCTCAGGAACACCCCCATATTTTTAGAAAAATTTTCCGACGCTGTACGCGCCCTCACGCGCCGGCCAAGGCACGGCCACACGCATCGCCCACGCGCAGGCACGTGCCTGGCATACTGACGGCATTAGTTAACGCCGTCAGGAATATTCCGTTAAATCTAACTGATGCCATTAACGCCGTTAGGAATATTCCGTCATCTTCTCCGGCCAAACTCCAGCGCCGTCGCTGGCGTCGGAAAACCGGGAAATTTATAAAACTTCGCATCTTCTTCGTTTTTCAACCAAATTTCACAAAATTGGTACCAAAATGAAGCTTACAACAAGAAGAACAAATCCATACCACTTCAACCACTAAAACCCACAGAATCTAGTCGGGAAAACACCACCAACTCCTGCTAAACTTGTAACTCACGATCCCGACGTCCAAAACCTTCAAACGAACCACCCCGAGCCTCCTAAGGACCTCACCAAGCTTCCTACAAGCTTGAAATTCCCAAAAACATAAGAATTAACGTGTGCATGAACAGTGACCAAATCGGGGGATCCTGAGTTCGATGTGAAAACGAAGGTATCCTGACCTGAAATGGGTATGGTTGAACTCCTAAGGACCTCAAGAGCACGAATATGTAATTTGTTTCCTCGATCTGTGAAGGTTTCAAGGGTTTTGGGTGTCGTCTGTACAAAAAGAATAGGAATGAGAGAGAAAGAGAGAGAGCTCGGGACAGGGTAGAGGGAATAGGGGAGAGGGGTGATGATGATGATGGATGTGTGGCTGGGATGCAACCAACCAAAAACCCAAAACAACCACACAAACAACAATTATCCATTAGGGGCAAAATTGTCATTTCACCCCTACGGTACGAAAAGTTCGGGATGGGCTGTCACATGTTCTGAGTTTATGTATTTGTATGCAACCATTTTTGTATGGATGTACAAAAAATGGTTTGCAATGTTCATATGAGATTAGTTTCTCGGTTGACAACTAGTTGGATTTCGCAAATGGATGTGAAAGCATGACTGTGGTCCAATTAATTCTTGAATTGTCCCAATTTTTTGGACAATTTGAGATTGCACATTTACATGTTGTTGTTTGCGGTTCATGCATTAGAGTGTGACCGTGGGATATGTGGTAGTATCTCTTTGTGTTCTTCGTAGTTTTTTGTATCTACGTCACGTCGTGCACTTGAAGAATTGCAGGGAGAAGTTGCCAAACTTTTTCCATGCTCGAACTCTAATGTGTTGAAACCGTAAATTACAACACGTAACTGTGCATTCTCGAATGAGATAGGATCTATACCGAAGGCATAAGGTGGCATGTCATAATTGAAGTTGTTGTAACCATTGTAATTGTTTTTTTTGGTTGCAGGTGAAATTGACAAACAGTGGATACATAATCCTAACAGATGTGCTGATGAATATTTGGATGGAATAAATCAGTTCATCGATTTTGCAATTGCAAACAACCGCAGTTCAACTCAAATTCGGTGTCCTTGTAGAAAGTGCAACAACTTTATGATTGAATATTTTGAAACTCTTTGATACCATTTAGTGAGAAATGGGATGATGGAAGCCTATACTACATGGAATCATCATGGAGAACAAATACAATATGCTTCATCCTCCGACACTATCTGAGCAGTGGATATAGTTGACGTTCTTGTGGATCCAAATGATCAAATTATGGACATTATCAATGATACTTTTCCAACCGCTAGTTCGAATACGAATGTGGAAGTAGAAGATGGCGTCCCTTCCACCATGGATAATGAAGCATTTGAAAAATATGAAAAACTATTAAAAAGTGCCAAGCAAGAATTATACCCTGGTTGCGAAGGATTTTCGATGCTCACGACCATTGTTGAGTTGATGCATGGAAAAACAAAGTTTTGTATATCGAACCAATGTTTTGATTACTTTTTAGGAGTTTTCAAGAGGATGTTTCCAAAGAACAATTGCCTTCCTAAAGATCATAAAAGTGCAAAGAAGGTGTTTAGTGGTCTTAGATTGGGATATGAAAAAATTCACGCGTGTAAAAATAATTGCATTTTGTTCTACAAAGAGAATAAAGCGTTGGATAAATGCCTTGTATGTAATGAGTTGCAGTTTAAAATGACATCTCATAATAGAAGAATGAAGATTTCACAAAAAGTTATGCGTTATCTCCCATTAAATACCAGGTTACAGCGATTGGATATGTCGACGCATATTGCAATCGATACGAGGTGACATAAGGACAAATGGGTGGATGACGATGTTATGAGACATCCTGCAGATGGAGAGGCTTGGAAAGAGTTTGATCGGTTGTACCTCGAATTTGCACGTGAGCCCCAGAACGTTGGATTGGGACTTACGACAGATGGGTGTAATCCGTTTGGGGTTCTAAACCAATACCACATCACTTGGCCAATCTTCGCAATTCTATATATGCCTTAGAAGTGTATGAAAAAAGAATTTATGATGATGACGTTGTTAATAATCGAAGATCGGGGCACGTGTATTGATGTGTATTTACAACCATTGATCGATGAACTAAAAGAATTATGGAAAAATGGTGTTCCCATGTACGACAAATCTACCGGGAATATGTTCACTTTGAGAGCAGCCGTGATGTGGACTATAAACGATTTTCCTGCGTACGCTATGATGTCTGGGTGGAGCACTAAAGGCTACTACGCATGCCTAATTTGCAAAGAGGACACGACGTCTAATTGGCACGCGAGAAAAGTTTATTACCTAGGGCATCGTAAGTGGTTGCTGTGGGACCATGAGTGGCGTCAGAATGAGACAGCCTTCTTCAATGGCACAGAGCTTTGGCCAACACCTAGAGAATGGTCCGACGATGAAATTTTGGCTCAGGTGAATTGGTTGGATTTTTCTCCGTTAGGCAAGTCCATAAATAGGACAAGACGAGACACACATCTAAACTGGACACACAAGACGAGGTTGTTCGAGCTCCCGTACTGGTCCAAATTAAATTTGAGACACAATATTGATGTAATGCATGTTGAGAAAAATGTGTTTGATACACTAGTCGAAACTATACTAGACTTTAAGGGAAAAACAAGGGACACAATAAAAGCTCGGATTGATGTGGAAAAAATGGGCATTAGGCCAGGTTTATGGATGACGAGGGACGGAGACATAGCCAGAAAGAAGCTCGCATCGTTTCTGGTGAAACAGGATAAGAGGAAAGAGTTTTTGTAGTTTCTATCTTCTATAAAGCTTCCAGATGGGTATGCTTTAAACATCGACCATTGCGCAAATGTGGATAGAGGTAAATTTTCCGGCCACAAGAGTCATGATTGTCATGTCATACTTCAACGCCTTCTCCTAGTGGGAATTTGACACCTCTTGCCTGAAGACGTGGTGAAGCCGATTATGTTGCTGGCGAGATATTTTTCTCAATTAATTGCAAAAACTTTATGAAAGTCCAATGTTAAACAGTTGTGCGACGATGTTATTGAAGCACTATGCAAGTTTGAACAAATATTTCCTCCATCTTTCTTCACAAGCATGATCCACATGATGATTCACTTGCCGGATAAGACACTTCTAGCCGGACCCGTCAACTATCGATGGATGTATCCAATTGAAAGGTATATAATTGCCATAAATACTTTAGTTCGTGATGTATGTAGAAGTACAGTAATATTATACGATAATTTCTTTATTGATACAGATTACTGGGTGAATTAAAAAAGAGTGTACATAACATGACAAAGCCCGAATGATCAATTGTGGATGCGTAAGTCAGCTTTGAGTCCTTTACATTTTGTGCAATGTACCTATAAGACGTTGAGACTACGTTCAACTGACAACTGCACAATAATGACGGTGGTACGAGAAGTGAAAAAATTTCTGTTTTTTCGTAGCTGATCGCGATGACAAGCTTTGTACAAAAATAATGGGGTACATGTACTGGGTGCGGACAACATTGCAGACATTAATTTCTATGGAAAACTCCCAAGTGTTGTGCAATTGCTTTACATAGACCAATGTCAAGTTATCCTCTTTAAGTGTCACTGGTTTGATATAAACCCACGTCGGGTTGGAGGTGTTAAGTAAGACGATGGTTTGCTATCGGTTAACACTAACAGATGTTGGTATAACGATGACCCATACATTTTGGCAACAATGGCTAAACAAATTTTTTATATAGATGACCTTAAGGCCGGGAGGGGATGGAAAGTAGTTCAAAAGATTGAGCATAGATGGTGTATGATATTGTGGACCGAGATCCTGCTGCTGATGAAGATTACGGTAACATTGCTGACCAACAATTGGGGTTTTCAACGACATTTGGTGCAGATACACTGCGGGATATGACTATTGTATAAGAACCGTATTAGGTAGCTGGAGGTCCTAAAATCAAAATACGGATCGATTCCATTACGATTGACCTCTGGGATTTACCGTGATACAATGCACCCAAGCGCACGAACGACGATATTGGTGCGTCTACAGACGAGGAGGAATGTGAGTCTGAATCTGACGATAGTGATGATCTTTATTCTAGTTTAGACGAGGATTAATGAAAAATTGTGACGTAGATTAATTAAATGTATTGAATGGTATTTAAAAATGTTGTATACAAACAAAAGTTTCCTTTACAATTTGTACCAAAATTAAATTAAAAAAATTTATTTTTTATTTAAACCGAAAAATAAATTAAATTTACAGTTATGCACAACGACGTTTTATAAATAGTTGTCGCTCAAATATTAAAAAATTCAATTTTATTTTTGTAAAAATTGGTTGTGCGACGAATGTTAAAACGTCTTCGTTGTGCAAACATGTAAAAATTTGATTTTTTTTTCTCAAAATTGGGCGTGTTTGTAAGTTGGCGCCTTCAATTCATTTCGCACAGATATTTGTCTCAGACTCAAGCTCATCTCTCTCGTTTGTAATTCGAACTCTTCTTAGACCCAAGCTCCCCCCCCTCTCTCTCTCTTTCTCTCTCTCTCTTTCTCTCCATTCAGTCAACCTCCTCACTCTATCTCTCTCTATCTCAAACTCAATCTCAATGTCTCCCTCTCTCTCTCTCTCTCGCACTTCATCGGTTTCTCTATCTCTCTATCACTTTCTGGTTTGAAACCACAGCACTCCGATGCCACACTGCACGCAACTTTCCTAGGTAAGGACCCAGTCTAATTTATCTCCTTAATTCAATTAATTTTAAGTACAATTTTCTGAATTTTGAACTTCAGTTGTTTTAGTTACAACATTTAGGGATTTAAGGTTGGAATTGGGAAGCTTGGGTTAGGGATTTAGGGTTGGAATTGGGAATCCTGGTTTAGGGATTTAGGGTTGGAATTGGGTATCGTAGTTGCTCACGGTGTAGGGTTTTTGAATTAGGGTTCGAATTACAGATTTACAAGTTGGGGAGTTTATTTATTTATTTAGGGTTTTGAATTATGAGAAATTAGTAGGGAAGGGAATTTAGATGTCTAATCATTGTTGATATAGCCCTGTGTTGGATTGGTGAATGTTCTGAATTTTTTTTATTTATAACAAGCTAACAACTAATATTGCTTTTTTTTCTTCTGTTGGATTGGTGAATGTTGGATTGTTGAATCGTACTATATAGAGCCCTGTGTTGTCATTGTCCTGCGAAAATTAAACTGAATTTGTTTATGTTCAATTCCCCAATATAGTTGATAGGAGTCTAGGGAATTTCCTAATGGTTCAAATTATTCTTACCATTCGTTGTATATATACTACTACTGTTTTCACGAAACATTCAACCCTGTGTAAAAGCAGAAATGAGGCAGATTTGAATTGTTTAGCTAAGAAGGGAAAAGAAAATAGTTTAGTTCATAGATGATAACCTCTACAATACCACTTTAGATGTAAGTATTGCTTAACATATACATATACATATATATATATATATATATGTGTGTGTGTGTGTGTGTGTATGTGTGTGTGTGTATTGCTTAACATATACATATATATGTGTGTATGTGTCACATCCCGGCCTGGGCAGGACCACTTCCCGGGCCCGACTCCACCGTAGCATGATATTGTCCGCTTTGGGCCCCCAGCACACCCTCATGGTTTTGTTTCTGGGAACTTACATAAGAACTTCCCGATGGGTTACTCATCCTGGGAATGCTCTCGCGCGCTACTCGCTTAACTTCGGAGTTCCCATGGAACCCAAAGCCAGTGAGCTCCCAAAAAGCCTTGTGCTAGGTAGAGATGAGAATATACATATAAGGATCACTCCCCTGGACGATGTGAGATGACACAATCCACCCCCTTTAGGGGCCCGACGTCCTCGTCGGCACACCACAACCAGGCTTAGGCTCTGATACCAAATTGTCACATCTCGACCCAGGCGGGACCACTTCTCGGGCCCGACTCCACCGTAGCACGATATTGTCCGCTTTGGGCCCCCAGCACACCCTCACGGTTTTGTTTCTGGGAACTCACACGAGAACTTCCCGATGGGTTACCCATCTTGGGAATGCTCTCGCGCGTTAATTGCTTAACTTCGGAGTTCCCATGGAACCCGAAGCCAATGAGCTCCCAAAAGGCCTCGTGCTAGGTAGAGATGGGAATATACATATAAGGATCACTCCCCTGGGCGATATGGGATGACACATTATATGTGTGTGTGTGTGTGTATAAGTATTGCTTAACATATACATATACAAAATAAAAATTAGTTGCATGATCAATGATATTAGATACTAATGTTATAGTGATATTGCACAGTGTAGAAAAACATGAATGATACGCTGAGAAAAAGTTGAAGTGCTAAAGTATGATTAAGACATTCCCAATTACATTATATTAGTTGGTCTGTTTGTCACTGTCTTCCTCACAATGACATTGTCATTGTCTGTTTGTCATTGTCTTCCTCACATGAACAAAGCTCTCACTCACTTCCTTACAGTGTTACTGTCTGTTTGTCATTTTCCAATCATATTTAGTAAGGACCTATCAAAATTGCCTAGATGTAATTTATGTATGAATAATTTTTAGGTAGCAATTACCTTGATACAACAATAAAAGGTTTTATCTTCCCCCTCCCATAATCTTCAAGCTAATACATATTCTGTAGCTGTCAACAGTGGAAACTTTTGTATTATCTGACCAACTTCAACGCCATTGTTTTTCTCCATCTGTAACTACTCATGCTGAATCAGCATCTTATCCCATTGTTCTCTGTAATCATTGTCCATGTACAAGTCTCTCAGCTTCTCAGGAGAGCAATTCTCAAATAGCGTCATACTCAAGTATGTTAAAAGACCATCCTGAATGTAAGAAAAAAGATGCATAAAATTGGGTTGGGATTCAGGGATTTAGGGCGGCAACGAGGATTCTTTGGTCTTGGGGAAATAAAGCAAGGTCTATGAAACAATCCTTGACAAGGGCCATTTCTATATTCAGTCATCTAAGCAACTTTTGAGAAGTACAAGCAAATTTTTCTCTAAATCAAGAATAGAAGATCCTTTAGATAATTCTATGTTTGATTCTCCATTTGTCTATAGGCTGATTACGAAATGACATCCCTTTCATGCATGAGTTTTTTGCTTTATTTTTTTATGATATGTGACATGCATTACAAAGTAAGCCTTCATATTGGAACCTATTATGTGAAATGCTTTGGTATTTGTACAAGTCAGAAAATAAAATGGAGCTTCTATCACTCTTTGGATACATAAAGCATCTATTGTGATGTTTGTGTGCTTGAAAGATCGAATAACTTATAATTAGTGGCTTCAAGCGTTGAATAAATCATGGTTTATGGTTTTTTGGGTTTTCTTGTGTTGTGTTCATTCACCTTATATATGTCATTGAAGTGCATATAATAATTTGATTATCTAAACAGATTCATGATAGTTTTTGTAGATGTCGAACTTAATATCAAACCAGCGGGTCGCTAGTAGTGGTAGTGAGACACCTTCTCAAGGAGGTATGATAGGAGCATATTCATGCGACTTAATTAGCTTGTTCTCGTGCATTTATGTTGTGTTTCCTTAGTTATTTTAGTGTTTAAAGTCACTTTTGTGCATTTTCAGATTATAAAGCCAAAGTGTGCAAGAAGATGCAAATTGGAGTCTTTTGGAGGAAAAGAGGAACGAATGAGTTGAAGACTTGAAGAAACGATGAATTCCTACTCCAACGAGGATTCCTACTCCAACAAGGATTCCTACTTGAAGTAGGAAAGTTAACCCTAGGTTTCCCATTTTGGTAACCTTTCCTAATCTTAAACGTCCGTATTTACTAGCCACTTTGAAGGCCTTGTAGGCACTTTAGGACACAAAACAAAGGCCCTAGCCCCCTTAAACCTCTTTGCCTTGCCTTTCCCCTTCTTCCCTTCCCTTGTCGTGCAAGGGGGGGGGGCAATTTTGTCCTAGGTTATGCACTTAAAACACATGCTCCTAACCCTAGCTGCACCTTGCAACCACTTCCCTTTTAATTTCTGATTTAATTTCCTAATTCTAGTAGCCTTTGACTTAATTTTAGTTTATAAAAATTAGCAAGGGTTTTATTTTCTGAAACCATATATATTTTAAACCCTAGCCGCACCCTATTCTCTTCATTCACACTTTTCATTCATTCATCATCCCATATCAGCCGCAACTCCCATCCATTCTTCAATAACCCTAATTCCACATCTCAACCGTACCCTTTATTCTCCCTAGAGCCTTTTGCTTTTCATTCATTCTTTTCATATTCAGCCACATTCATCATTCCCACTCTAAGCCGCAGCCACCATCAACCCTAAAACCTTGTCAGCCGCAACTTCCATCCATCTCCCATCTCTGCCGCAACCTTCCCTCCATTGCAGCCACCATTCCCAACCTTCCTCCACCACTCATACCCCTTGCCGCACCACCATATCCCCATAAACCCATCTACAACCCAGAAAATCATCCCAAAAATCCATAAAACCTTCTTTGCCGCAGCAAGAAGAAGGAGAAAGAGGAGCTTGAAACATGCAGAAATTCAAAGTGGATTCGTTGGGCGTTTTAGGTGTAATCAATCTTTTGTTCTCTATGTATAATTTCAATTTTGTTTCTCTTTATGTGAACATGAGAGGCTAAACCCCTAGTTAGCTAGGGGGTGATTCGAAACCATGTTTATGCTTGCAATATAAATTGATTACCTTCGGTTGAAATTTCATGATTTGTGGATTCAATTCGTTTAACTGCTTGATTGATAACTTATTTGTGTATGTTTATTGAGAGTGCACGCTTAGTTTTCATGCATGAATATGATGCTAGAATATAAGTGAGTTTCACCTAATAGTTACAAACTTATATTCACAAGTAGTGGAGGTTGCTTATAAACAATCGCGTTAAATGAATTCTTGGCACTAGTTTCATGCTCATCATAGTAACGAATGCCTCGTCAACACTTATAGTTTTCATGTTGCTTAATGATCTTTGATTGTATCTTTATTGTGCTATTCACGTAAAGGACTTTTGGAGAATGTTTTGAATTGTGTATGCGCTGTCCCATCCAATTCATTAACTTGAGGAGAACTTGAAGGTTAATTTAAGTGAACCTAATTAACACGGGGTGTTGAGTTTCATGATTCATCGAAAGACCAACTGAAAATCATCTTGTATGCAAGTGTGACATGTGTGGAGAAGAACCTTCTAGCTAGCATTCCATCCATATTTTCATCAAATTCATATTTACAATCTGTTTTAATTCCAATCTGTGCACTTTGTTTAATTTCATCAAAAACTAAATCCCCCTTTACTTTAGTGTCCAATTTAGTTAGAAAGTGTCTTAGTTTGTGTTTCTAAGTGTTTTGATTCAATTTATCACCCAAATTCGTCCAAATTAGTGTAGGTGCTCAAAATTGCCCAGATTGTGTTTTTAAGGCAGTTTTGAGTGTTTTGGTGCTGTTTTGAGTCTTTTGGTTTGTTTTAGTGTTTTAAGTGTTTAGTTTTGCATTCTTTGAGTCTAGTTTAGTGTTTTAACCTTTGTTTTACATTTTTGAGTTAGTTTCCAAGTGATTTAGCAATCCTTCCTAATCCCCGGTTTAGAACGATCCCTACTTATACATATACTACAATTGTCAAAAGAGGGTTTTAATTTGTGTGCTTATATATTTCGCATCAAGGTAATGTTGATGGCAACTCCACACCTGATTTGGACACAACGGGTGTCCCTTTGGTTGCGCCATTGGGGCCAAAGGTGTCTAGTACAGCTGCTGCATCATTGACTTCTTCGGTGATGCATCCTGTCCCAAGCGCTCGATAGACTCATCGACGGCCCCAGACTTCTAAGGAGGCTCAGCCATTTGGTGACGCTTCCTCTGTCCATGGAGAGGCATCCTAGATAGGTAAGTTTGCTCTTTCCCTCCCTCCTGCCTTCTCCTCCTATTCTGGTGTATATTAATGTAGATAGCTTATATGCAAACATATATAAATCTCTTTACGCTGTCGTTTTTTGTGGGATCAGACCTGTGCATATAGATGTCCATAAGCTCATAAACATGAGCGATTAAATTAATAGCATCAAGCCCTGACCGAATGCCACATGTCTCATAAACATATTTAATCCCAGACAAGTTGTTTCTACAGTTTTTATTACCACAATAAGTCTTTAACTTTATTTCCTTGAGTTACCTTTGTAGTTTGGTGTAATGTAATTGTTGAGTTTAAATCTTCATGGACACAATCTTAAGCTAATATTTGTTTTACACCCTTAAACAACCATTTTATTCTATTTATTTCTCTTAATCTCACACCTCGAGTTTTGGGGTGTGACAATTTTGCTCTTAGCAACTAGAGGCATAAAGTGCAAATTTACTGCATTATTAGTTGCAGATAATCAAATTTCCACCTAAAAGGTGGATATTCAAAATCCCACCATTTCCCTTCAAGTATAGAATGTGAACTTGTCTTGTATAATTAAAATGTGAACCATAATATAATTAAGGAATCTTATCCTCTCTAATAATTGAGCAGCAACATTAAAAATATTTGATGCAAATCGAACTGATCTTTTAATTTATGCTGAGAATAACATACATGCTAGCTAGTTATTTTGAATTGTGATTTTGACCTATATTAATGATTGTTAAGTAGCACTGAGAAGTCATATCAACAAGTTGTAAATTTTGTTTTAACATCCCCATTTGGTATAAACTGTTTGAATTGTTGGGTGGATGTGTTGTTTATGTTGTTATATTGTGTGCAGGTTTTAGGAAATGTTATAGTTTTAGGGGAGGTTCTGCTGGATTTTTGGTAGAAAATAGAAATCGTCTAATGTTTACTTTGTTTTTTTGGTAGGTAAAAAAAAAAAAAAAAAAAAAAACCAGGGGCCCTTGCAGACCACAAAAGACTTCTTAGACCACTCGCACCACAACCCAGAAGATCACCATTACGTGGGATCCTCGACATCATGCGGCTGCAACAAAGGAGCAGCATAGTGTGTTGGCCATCGACATTGGTTGCGTTATCAGGAGCCACTGCCGCCTCAGGTGGGAGTCATGGAGAGCTGTTCCACAAGAAACCAAAGATGCCGTGCTTTATGAATTATCGGTAAGTATTTTCAACCTCAAATACTACATTTTTATTAAGGTATACAAAGATTATAAATTTGAACTACTATTTATTTGTTGAGTTTTACAACATCACTATGAGTTCTCCAACCTCGATTCCAACCAAATGGAGTACATCAATGACCTTTGCTCCAGTAGGTTCACTCAATAGAAGAGCGACCTCCACAAACATTATGAGCTATATGACGGTCCGGAGGTCGCTTTAGAAGTTGGGTGCCCTATGGAGTTGCTAGATCGTCGAGATGAATGAGAGTGGCTCTGCGGCCATTTTCAAGATGAGAAATACTTGGTGTGTATAATTTATATTTCAATAATATATTAATAAAAAATTTTACAATTTAAAATAAACATTTCATTTTTTTCATTGATTTGTTAAATATATGTAAACTAATATGTTTTTTTTTTTTAATTCAACAGAAAAAAGTGAAGGCAAACTTAATCAATCTGTCGAAGAAGAAACTTGTTCACCAATCCGGATCACGATGCTTCTTTTATAGGTTGGAGGAGCGATGTAAGGTAACTGTATATTTATTTTAAGTTTTCAATCTTTTTACTCTTTATTACACAATTGGTAATCTATGTTAACACTTTTTAAAAACTTTCAGGGGGGGTCAAAGTTTCTTGAAATTGACATGTTCAAGGAGGTGTACGTTTGGCCCGGGGATGAGCTGACGGAGCAGCTTCATGTAAGTTCTTTCACATTTATAATATTCAATTTGTATTAATATTAATTACATTTATATTCAAATTAGTTTGTTTTTCCTTTTTTTTTTCATTTTTCTAGTCCACCATGATGGAGAAGGGCCAGACAGTTCTGAAGGAGGTGGCTTCCCAGCTTCCCCTAGAGACTCCTAATCGAGGAGGTGTTTCCCCCTGAGGATGCTGGGTTTCAGATCATGACCGACACACTTGATTAGACCCTCAGTTGTTAGCATGGGAATGTTCACCAGGGGCTTGGGAAAACTAGCCTTCAGGATCTGTCTGCCTCATCCTCCAGGCAGGGAATTGAACGGGTTGATACGCTGACATCTGAAGTGGTTGGCTTGAAGGAGCAGATTAAGGCTTAGCAGTCTCAGATTGCGGCCTAAACAATTTTCATGAACCAAATATGTCGTGCATTTCAGATCTCTGGCATTCAATTCCCCGACGTTGAACTACCTCCATAAATGACCTCCCAGCCCCCTGTAGCAGCAGCTACATCTTCCTAGCCTTCCCCCCCCGGTTGCAGCAGCTACGATCTCCCAGCCCCCTGACACAACAACAACACCACCAACAATCGACGATTGTGACGTCAAAGACTTCTTTTGTTAGTTTTTTTTTTAATTGTTTTAGAATTTAAAAATACTTTTTTCCATTGTATGTACATTTACAATAATTTTTCAATTCAATATTCTTCTTTACATTCTCTATTTTTAATTT